>NC_046209.1:900904-1177663 GCF_011004875.1 Balearica regulorum gibbericeps
ACGGGCTAGGGCGTGCACGGGTGCATCCGTGTCAGACTGGGTGTGTGCAGGACAGGGTGTGCATGGGTGCACATGTGCTGAGTCAGGTGTGCAGGGGTGCACATGCGCTGGGCTGGGTGTGCACGGGTGCACGCACACCAGACCGTGGCAGACTGTGAGTGCAGGCAGCCTCTCCTACCCTCGTCCCCCCGCCAGAGCCCAGTGCCCCTCTCACCTTTGCTGTCAGCCACGACCATAAACACCTTCTGCTGCTGCAGCTCTGCCCTCCTGAGCCATCTGGCCGCCTGCTCTTACAGAGCTCCCTCGCCCTCCCCGGCCCTCTCCCTGCTCCCTCCCTCTCTCCAGGACCCTTGGTCCTCTCCGCCCTCTCCCTGCCAGGACCAGGGGGGTGCTTTGGGCCCCCCCGCAAGCTCCCTGCCCCAGCATTGCCGCAACCATCCCACCGTGCCCCCGTGGCTCTCTGGGAACAGCGTGGCAAGACAAGGCCGCAGGACTGCTGGTACTAACGCAATTACCGTTACACTTTGCAGCCGCCGTCTCTCCCGACAACAAATTTCTGATCTGATTAAATTTGCACGGACCCTGGCTGCACATACAGCTGTCTGCCGCCATCCCTGGAGCCGGGCGGGCGCAGGCACTCCCCGGGGAGGGCAAGGGGCGGCCACAGACCCCCCCCGGTGCCGTCCCGCCGGAGAGGAGCAGAGCATGCACCGCTTCACCTCTGCACTGAGGGCTAGCAGCAAGAGATGTCGTCGCGTTCCCAATTAAAGAGGCGAGCAGCTCCTTGCGCCTCGTTAGCTAGGAGTTGCTCATGCGGCGATGCTCGGTGGTGCTGCTGGTCGAGCCGTGCCGGGGCGTGAGGGCAGCAGTCAGACTCGCTCGCAGCCGCAGCCGTGCCAGCACTCGTGGTGCTCCCAAAAGCACGCAGGAAGGGATGCGGGGCAGCGTGCCCTGGGCTGGCCGGGATGCCAAGCAGAGAAGATGGAGACGGTGCTGGGCTGTGGATCCAGTGGAGTCTGGGGGTGCCACAGGCTGATGTGAGGGGGCACAGAGGAGCATCAGGGCGGGGAGGTCAGGTGGGGGTCCCAGGGTGTCTGGGCATGGTGCAGCGAGGGGCATCGGGGCCATTCACCCACATCCCACCCCGCGGGGTCTCTGTGCCTCGCCAGTCCCATCCCATGGGCTCATGGCCGGCACCGCTCAGTGGCCACAGAGTCCGGCCGGGAGCAGTCGTGGCTGGGCTGCAGGACGGGGAACTGGAGCGGGGACCTCTGCGCCGCCTCACTTTATTATTGAGTTTAACCTACAGTCTTCCTTACATGCCACAGTGCCCGTAACTAGTGCAGAGGCTGCTTTTATGTGCAAATGAGCTTTTTTTTTTTTTAATCTTTGACAGAGAATGTGCTGTGTTTACATAACAGAGGGCTCTGGTACTCTGGAGAGGGCCACTGACAGTGCTGGCAGGAGATGTTAAGAAAGATCTAACATTTCTGATCTCTGTTTAGCCAGAGGCGCTGCGAGGCAGGCGGGAGCAGCAGGGGAAGGTGGCTCTGGGGTGCCTGGGGGAAAATGGCTCGGCCTCTACTGCCCCGGGGCCGGGGGGGGGGCACAGGGGCCTGGAACCTGAGGCCACGGTGATGGGCTGGCCTGGGCGGGCTGGGAGATGCAGCGGCACCAGACGGTTGAAGACCCAGAGGTCCCCATGCTGCAGCGGAGCACACAGAGCCCCTCTTGGGGGTCCCCAGCCCCACGGCCGTGGGGCAGAGGCTGCCCTTCCCTTGCGCTGATGATGCTCCCTGAGGTTCAGGAGCATCCGGTAACCGCGGGCTGACCAAAAGCTGGCAGGGAAGTAAAGGCCTGGCAGCTGAGCGCTGCCTTCGGCCGTGGCCGTGGGGAAGAAGGGCTCCCAGCACGGTGGCCCTCCAGCCCTCCCACACCGCCGTCCCCTCCGGGGCTCCTGGGCAGGGGTCCTGCTCCCCTTCAGCAGCATCTCGCGGGGTGGGGGACAGGTCTGGTTGGGATAAACTGTCCCCACGTCCCTCCCTGAGCCGCTGCCACGCTCACCAGGCACCGGCAAAGGAAAAAAACTCCTCCTGCCAGGTTAAGTGGAAAAATGACCGATATCCTAAGGCCTGCCAGGTTAAAATGCATTAATTCAGGATAGTCTGTTAATGGCAGTATTGATTAGTCTCAGTGCTGGGCTAACGAGCATCCATGCTAATGAGGGGTGAGTGGTGTGAAGTGCAGCAGCTGGTGTGGTTCCAGGGAGCGTTGGTTGGGGGGTGAGGGTAGAGCACCCCAAGAAGGGGCTGCTGCTGCAAGTATTCCTGTGCCAAAAATACGTATTTCCGATGGGTGCTTGCGTTTTTTTTCTGGGAAAGTGAGTATAACCTGGTGAACCCAAGGAAAACCTGGCTGGTCCGTGCCTGCATCACAGGAGCAACGGGCAGGATCTGTCCACCCGGCTCATTTGTGCTGTACTTGGTCGTCACGGAGCAGCCAGCTCCCATCTCATCACCGCTTGTGTGAAAAGCTCTGCCTTGTCTGGGCAGATTTGATCCCGAACGTGTGTGGTGCTAAAAGCTCCGGCTTCCCTTGTAATGAGGCGTTCGGGTGGGAAGGGATCTCAGGAGGCAGAAAACAAAATCCATGGCAGGTTCCCATCCCAGTGCATGGCGAAATGCAGCCTGGAGCCCGGCACGGGGCCAGGGAGGCGAAACAGCCCTGGGTCTTTCCTGAAAAGCTTCTCATTTTTTGAACTCCTTTGCTTTTTCCTTTTTTTTTCCCCTTGAAAATACTTGAAAGACCAAGTTTCTTCCCCCTCCGCTTTTTCTAGCAGCTCTCCCATGCAGTGCAGGAGGAACGATGCTCAAATTTGGCTTTTCCCACTGGCTTTTCCATTTCTTTAAGCGACTTTGCAAAAAGTGAGGGGAGGTGGAGGAAAAAAACCAAGGTCTTTCAAGTATCAAGAGCAGTTTTGCTTTGGGGGGGAGGCTGTGAATACCCTTGGGGGCGGCCCTGCAGATGGGGTCCCAGCCCCACGGTGGGGTACCAGCCCCAGCTGGCGCCGGTGAGCAGCAGCTCATACACGAAAACGCGTGAGAAGAGTTATTCCATCCAGAACCCTGTCACTTGCCCGGTATGCCCAGAGTCGGCTGGTGTGATTCTGCCTCCAAATTAATCGGTACAATTGAGGACGCATCTTGTAAGATAAGCATGTCGTCTGGAGAGTATTTGAGAAGGGAGAGTGGCCGAGTGCTGCCTTGCCGAACGATGATGGGACGCGGCTGGCACTGGGTAGGCTCTGCCGTGAGACCGCTCGCTGCAGCGGGAGAGGGGCTGGGGCTGCCTCGGCCGTGTTTTTGGCACTGGTTTGGTGGGAAAGCTCTCCGACGTGCCATGTGTCCAGGGAGCGGCCGCGGGATGTGGTGCCGCCGCTTTGCCGCCAAGTGCCGCTGGTTTGGCAGGCTGGCGCTTGCATTTAAACAAATTTTGTTTTTCTTCTCTGTTATAAAGCCTCCCCTTAGCCCGGGGGAGTAAGGATTGCTGCTCTTTTTCTAGATCTGCAAACAGGCTGAAATAATAGCTCCGGGTGTACCCATTTATCTCTGTGTCTATCTCATCGTGCATCCCATCTCATCCCACTCTGTCACCCGGTCCTGTAATATCTCAGCATCTCCCTAAAGCAAAAGATGACAATAAAGTGTAAATGGGGAGTGTTGGCTCTGGTGCATAATGATGGCAATTTAGATGCCAGCCATAATTTCCCTGCCGTTGCCCGAGGTAACGGGAGCCGTAGTCTCCTGTGGGAACATGGCCGATTCGGGACGAGGTTACCTCGGCTCTCCCGCGTCTGTCGCCGCTGTGGGTTTCTTTGTCATTTACATTAAAAGGAGGGAAATATCCATAAATGACGGAGTGAGCCTGAGCCAGCCACTGGGGCTGCTGCTCCCCAGTCCCGGCTGGGCCAGCACCGGTCCTCAACCGACGGCATCACTGGTGCTGGCCTGTACCGGCTCAAGGGGTGCTGTGGCTGGGGAAAGCGCTCGCTGGTCAGCAAGTGACGGTTCTGCATAGGAATTTGCATACATTACCCACAAAGCCCTGCCCTCCCCAGTCTGCCGGGAGGCTGCATGTGCTGGCTCGTCCTCCTGCGACGTGCTCCGGCTTGCCATAACCGTGTGGTGCCGGTGTGGGCAAGCCAGTGGCCTTCGTGGCGCTTCCAGAAAGTTGGAAAAAAGCAGGTTTTAGAAGGAGCAAGTTTGGGGTTTGCAGCAGAGCTGGCCCTGTGCCACAGGCACGGTACCCGCCGGGGAACCACCTGTGCTGTGAAACCGCCACTCAGTGAAACCACCGCTTGGTCGTGCAGACCGGCACCCAGTGTAGAGGCTCACAGCCCGTGGTCACCAGGGTTTTAAGGATGAAAAAAATAACAGAGAGACCTGGTTCTCAGGGTCTTCCCCTGCAGGTTGTGCATCCTTCAGATGCTGGGTGGAAAAACACACTAATGATGAGTCCATTAACGATTTGCTGATGACAGAGCACGATGTCCCCGTGGGCTGCACGGGACGTGGCTGGGGGTGACTCATGGAGCCTGATGCCGAAGCTGAGTCAGGGCATGCCAGGCCGGACCCCGGTGACTAAGGAGGCGAGCATGTGTGGGGAGAGGCCGTGGGGGCATGTCGGGGCAGGCAGGGTCGGGCAGGACGTGTGTGCTGCCCTGTGCCAGCTGCTGCCAGGGAGAACGGGCACCAAGGGGCTTGGTGGGCTGCGGGGGGCCCGGGGCGCTCACACCGCGCTCGGCTGGTTGCACGTTCTGCCGCTGGCCCAGCAGCTCTAGGCACGGGTTTGGTCTCTCTGTTTCAGGTGATGGGGATAGGCAGTGCTGCCTGTCTCGGTCCCCATCCCCGTCCCCGTCCCAGTCCCCATCCGTGCCGCGTGGCTGCTGGCCATGGCTGCGCCGGGGCTGTCAAACGGCATTAAGCCCAAACTAACCTCCCATCCGTGGGAGCCATCGCCGTCACTCCAGATAACTGTAATCGAGCTGCTGAATATGTAGCTGGGCTTGGAGTTTTGTAGTTGAGATAAACATTGATATTAAAGCTGTCAGGGCTGGCGAAGTGACGCTGACACCCGCTCAAACGGTATCTCGCTGCCTGACCCGTCAGCTCCTGCCGGTCACGGCTCTGCACGGCCCTGGCTCTCACTGGCGGCCCCAGGGGGCTCACCCTGTCCCACCGCTCCCCAAAGAGAGGGGACCATTTTCCCGGAGCTCTGTCTGAGTTGGTGGCTCATCGCCAAAGCAAAAGGATGACCCCGGGCTCTCAGCCTCTGGGCTGGTGTGGCATGTGCCGGGACAGCACCCGCAACCGAAACAGTCCCTGCGTCCCTCTCTTCACACCTGCCCGACCCTGGGGAGTCAGGGAGCTCCTGCACACCCCGCAGCAGCGATTAGGAGGACCAACAACCCCCACCCTGGCCATGTTTTGCCAGCACTGGCATTTCCAGGTGACGTGGCTGCTCCTGGGACCAGACCCTGGCTGGGAAGCTCCTGGATGTGCTTGAGGTTTATTGCTAAGGGAAAAAAAGAGGGAGCAGCGGGTGATGGATGCTGAAGCCCACAGGGTGTCACCCACAGCCTGGCTGACCTGGCACAGCAGCAGCCACCGAGCACGGGGCTCGAACATTTGGGAAGTTCAAAAATGAATATAATCCCTCTGCTGCCACCCCTGCCTTTCGGTTTGTTCCTGCCAAATTTTGCTTGGCGACGCCTTTACTACTCTGCCGGGCTGGCTGCTCAGCCATTGGGACATGTGGCAAGGTTGGGCCGGGCGGCGAGAGCTGGGTGCCAACTCGCCTGTCCCTGGGGAAAAGAAAAGGGGAAAAATATAATGGGCATCCCTAAAGCACCCGATGCCCCCCATCACCACCCGGCTGGGGCTGGGGAGCCCTTCGTGCCAGGAGCCCTGGCACCCACCGCCCCGTGCCAGTGCCCATCCCTCCTCCCACCCCACCGTGCTCCCACTCGCTTCTTTATTTTTTTAATTAGCTGATTCACTATCTGGCGCCAAAGTGGGTTTCCAACCACCACACTCAGGAAACCTCATTAACACAGATCAAAAGGAGCTTTTAATGATTTATAAAGGTGCAGCAGTTTGGAGAAATTAAATAATTTAGGTGGCGTGTGTACGGCGAGTCCCTCAGGACCGCATTACAGGCGTACCATGAGCCGCAGCCCAAGACGCGCTTCCCCGCTCTGCCCCGCCGCGGTGGCGCTGGGGACGCTGCTGGAGCACACACAGTGCTCTATGGCCCCACCGGGACTGGGGCTCATCGCCGCCTCCGTTCTGTGGGACTGGGAGAGACGAGGCCGAGGACGGGGCGGGGTGCTGCATCATCTCATTTCTGCAAGTGCCGGGGCTCGGCTGGGTTGGGGTGCTGGGATCCTCCGGCACAGCCCGGCGCAGGTTTGGGAGGCAAAGCGTGCTGGTGCCGCTGCCGGGGTGGCTGTGCTCACTCTCGGGCTGCACGAAACATTTTACCAACACAGTTAAAATAAACCTCGGCACCGGTGGGGTGGTGGGATGGGGTAGGGGGATGCCCAACCCTGCTGGACCAACGCCGGATGGACCCAGGCGTCCGGGCACGTCCGGCTCCATCCCCCCCGGCCCCCACCAGTGGCTTTTTTGCCTCTTTTGCCCGGAGCGCTGCGACCGCTCTCGAGCAGGGAGATGAAGTCCGCCTCTGGGACACTATGACCAACACGTGGCCAAAATCCCCCAGCGGCCCCGTCCGGCTCCCGCTGCTCATGCCCGGTGCTGCCTTCAGCATCCCGCACGGGACGGCGCTCGGCACCGGCTGTCCAAGGAGAAAGAAAAACAGATGGGAAAACCAGCTGAAATGTTCCCGGCGTGAAGTCCATTGCTGGCTACCGACATGCCAGGAACCAGCCGAGCAACAGGATTAATGGAGAAAAGAGCTGTAACGCTGCTGAAAGGAGTCGGGCGGACGTCTCCTCCTGTGGGGGCCATTCCCCACCACCCCCCCGCCAGCGCCAAGGAGCCGCTTTGTGCCTATTTCCCGAGGTGGGGGGGACACGACACCGCGCCGGAGGCTGGCGGGGGGCTGGCGTTGGCCACTCCGCAGCTGAATTTTCATCAGGTTGTGTTTAAAATACAGCGAGAGGGCGGCAGGCGAGGTTGGGGGCTGGTTTTGGCGGAGGTGGGGTGGGGGGGGCTGCTGTGTTTTATTTTGCTTGGTAATAGGCTTATTACTCCTGATCACGCTGTGACTATTTGAATGAAGGAGATTTCAGGAGATGAAAGCGTAAGGGAGATTTTAAGTATCTCGGTGCCTGGCCCCACAAAGACGGGTGCCCTTGGAGCTGGGGGACCCCTGTGCCCGAGACCCCTGCGCCGGCAGCACCTTGCCCCAAACCCCCTCCTCACCTCCTGCCCCTGCCACCACGAGCCCCTTCCAGCCCCTCGCTCCTCCGACAGTTACAAACCTCCTAATTTCCAACCTCAATTTATTCATGGCCATTTTATACCCATTTGTTTATGTGCCAACACTGTTCTTCAGCTTAAATAGCTCTTTTCCATCCATAATACCTCCTCCCCACACACACGTATTTCGGCGAGCGCAATCATATCTCTTTTCAAGCTGTTCAGGAAAGAAAAATCTGAATTATTTAACCCTTGGGACACTGGCTGGTCTGGCAGGGTGTAGTGAGACCGAGAGACAAACACGCTTTGTTCCTGCATCGGGTCGCTGCCCTTTTTGGGGAGTTTTGAGGGGAGGCTGCTGCTACCCAGAGGGGAAACTGAGGCACCGGCCATGGTGGGGGTGACCGGGGCTGGGGTCTCACAACAGCCAGACCCAGGGCCGGGAGAGCCGCAGGGGTCTGGGCATAGGCAGGGTTTGCTCTCCTGGCTGGCTCTGCCCCGCGGCGACTGGGGGTCTCAGGCTGAGGATGCCGCCGGCACCCGAGTTTGCAGGACAGGCTGTCAGAAGGGTTTATCCTCCACGGTGAATATCTGAGAGCTGAAAACTTCAGAAGCCAGCGGACTCCCAGCACGGAGATGCCGCCCTGCTGGGTGCAGCACGGGGGCACGGGCAGGGTTTGGGTGCTGCCACGGTGTGGGAGGAGGGGAGGGCGGCAGAGCAGCTTCAAGAGCTCTGATATTTTATTCCAGGCAATTTCACTCCAATGGATTCCCACTCTTGTCATGCAAAGGGGCAGGCACGTGATGGCGCTGGGAAAGTTATCAATTAAACACAAACCAAGATGGAGCCAGGGGAGAGCGGGGCGCCTGCCGGTCGTGCCAGGCTCAGCGGGTCCCGGTGCCGGGACCCCAGGGTGCTGGCGGTGGGAGTGTGGCACAGCCGCCCCTGGCTCTGCGGTGCTGCTGTCCGGCGGGAGCCGTGGCCATCACAGGGGGGTTTCCTCCGCACTGCTGCCAGAGCCCCTGCGCACGGGGGGCAGCGGAGGGGCCATGGGGCATGTGACCCCACCGAGCAGCCTGCCTGTCCCCTGCCCTGCCGGCAGAGCAGGCCCGGCTGTCAGGCAGCGCTAACAGTAACGAATGCCCCTAATGAAGCACCCAATTAGCCGGGATCCCAGCCTTAATAGTAGCTGACAGAGCTGAAAGCTGCGAGTAGTCAATTGTCAAGTGTAACATCCCGCCGGGGTGAGCAGGGAGGCTGCTCCATCCGTCTCTGTCAGGGAAAAACAAAGCTCCCACGTTAACCCCTTTGGTGGCGGGCAAGCTCTGTGCCCACCTGTGCGGCCCTGGCAGCCGTGGTGGACCGTGGCATCGACCTCAGCCTGTGGCATCGACCCCAGCGATGGCATCGACCCCGATGATGGCATCGGCCGTGGCCCATGGTGTGCATCACCCTGGCTGCGGCACCCACCCGGCGTCTGTTCTGGAGGGGTGGGGGCTGCCCTGCGCCCAATACCGGGGTGACCCCCAGGCACCCCACCAGCCCCGTGCAGTCCAGCACCCTCCTCTTTTATTTTCCTGTGCATTGCAGGGCATGAAGACACGGGAGCCGAAGGTGCTGCCAGTCCTGTACATGGGGTGGGCTCCCACCCCCACCGGCGAAACCACCCCCCCCCCCTCGCTGAGCGATCCACCCCCCCCCCCCTCGCTGAGCAATCCAGCGTTGGAGGCTGGCGGGGGAGCAGGGGAACCCCTCCCGGCAAACCTGTACCGTGGCGAGCAGCCGCTCCATGCCGGACACATGCAGCTTGCAGAGGCGCAGCGTGCAGAATGCCGCTGTTGGTCCCCGACGGGCCCCTGCTGTGCTGCGGTGATCCCCGGGGCGCAGCCCTGCTGCTGGCACATCCTCCGGAGCACACCCACGGTTTCTGTTTTCCTGAGTGTTTCATCGCGAGCTGCTGAGTGGATGGTAATTACCCCATAGGTGCTGGGGGGAGAATCACTGACTGCCACCGGGACCGGCACTGCGGCGGGGGGGGGGACCTGCCCGGTTCTGCAGCGGGGGTACACGGGGTCCCTGTGCCAAGAAGGGCTCGGGCTGCGTGTCTCCAGTCGGCCTAACAGGAACCTGGATTTGCTCAAAGTTGAGCTTTTCCTTTGGCTTGAAAACGTGAATTGGCGTTTGACGGCCAAAGCGCCGTCTCTCCTCTCGCTTCCTGCGATTCCCTGTGGACCCTTGCGGGGATTGGCCCTGTCCTCGTGTCCCCGGGTCTGGGGGACGCCAGGGCTCAGCGGAGGTGGGGACAGGGCTCCTCGTCCTGCTCGCCCTGTGCCAGCACCTGTAGGGAAGGGAAACCCTGAGCCACGGGCGCAGGTCTGTGGGCACGGGCACTCCCAAGTGGCGCATGTCCTGCGTGAAGCAAAGGTGCGCCAGGCTGGGCACGGAGCGGTGTGTGCCGCACCGGAGCGGGATGTGCCAGGCACGGGGCTCTGCCCTGGTGCCTGCTGCAGCGCTCGGCTGCAGTTTGCAAAGCTGCAGCTCCTGCCAGCGTGCCACTGCTCACCGGGAACACGCTGAAACGGGGAGCAGGAGAGAGGCACTGGCGCCCGGCTCGGCCCCGGCCGCTCGCCCTTCCCTGCCCGCCTGAAAGGCGTATTTTATTTCTTCTATTTTGAAGCAGACGAATTAGCGATGTGCCTCGTTTAGACAGTTCAAATCCCACTCATTTTAATTAGCGCGGCCTGGCAGCCCTGCTGCGGGTATTACACGGGGCGACAGCGCGCTTTCCAGGTGGCGGGTTTTTAAAATGCTGTTGACATTTTGTGAACTGAATGACTTAAACGATAACAAATTAACAGACGGCTCCGTGCGTGCGCACGGGGCTGGCTCGGTGTGAGCCTCCGCCACGCGCCTCTGTGAGCAAATTCGGTTATCTGAGCGTGTCCGAGCGCCGGCACCTCTCCCCGCTCACTTGGCTGCTCCGTGCCGAGGTGTGCTCCGTGCCTCTGGCCGGTGCTCGGATGGGCGTTGCTGCTTTGGGGGGGGGGCAGCTTTCGGGGTGGTGTGTGCTGGTTCCATCCCTGCTGCTCTGGTGCCAGGGTCCTGGCAGCACCACAGTGCCGGCCGCTCCGCCGGAGCTGGTTACAAGGGGTTACCGCCGGAGGGATGAGGGCTGGGTGTGAGAGCCGGAGCACCCCGTCCCACTAACCACCAGGTCTGGGCTGTCAGTGCGGTTACCAGAATGGTGGTGGAGGGATGTAAAGCCGAAGTCAGCTGGGATGAGGTGGCGGCACCTCCAAATAAGCCCCTTCTCTCCTCGATGGAGCCACCTGCGCTGGGCTTTGCCTGGTGCGCTGAGGAGCGGTGCCCGGTGCCGTGGCATGGCCATGCTCCCACTGAGAGGCTGCTTTGGGCCCCTGGGTTGCACACGTCGCAGTGTTCAGCAGAGCTGCCGGGAGGGAATATTTGATCAGGCAGAAATGTAATATTTATAGGGGGGTGAATCAGCAAGGGGAAACAGAGACATAAATAAAGATTCGTCAGCAACGAAAAGCCGGGACAGAGCCGAGACAAAGTCACCCGGTGCCTGGGGACGCGCGGCCCCGGGGGTGGCAATGCCTGGCCCCTGCCCGCTCCCCAAACGTGGGATCTGGGCAGCCCCGGTGCTCCCCTCCGGTGCTCAAGGGGACGCGGGAGGGTCCAGGCTGCGGTGAGGGCATCCCACGATGGCAGGCAGGGACGTCCTCTGCCCGTCCCATCCTGCCGGGGTCAGTCTGTGCGACGGCAGGGATGCCCGGTCCAGCCCTGTCCTGGACTCCGGCTCAGAGTCCCCCGGGGCCAATTAACACCTCGTGCCATCCCTGACCCCGGCTCATCCGTTCAGAGCCGCCTGGGCACCATCTGCCGCTCCCGGCCCCGGTGAGGGGTCTCCAGGGATGGAGAAGGGGACAGGGCACCGGTGTGGCGGGTGCCACCGTCCCTTGGCCAGCCCTGCTGGGGGGCGGCCAGCTGGGGTGGGGGTAGAGGGCTGCAAGCACCTCCGGAGACCCCTGCCCCACATCCATCCCCCCAAAACCTGTTCTTATCTTTCAACCCGACTTTGTGCCTCGTGACCCTGAAAGCGCTGGGCTGAGCGGGCTCACGGATGGTGGGGACGGGGATGCCGAGGGGCATCGGATGGGGGTGCCGTGTGGGCGCGGGGGGTCTCTCTCATGCTCGGTGGGGCTGGGGGATGCCCAGGACCCGCTGCAGGCTGGGGTGCCGTGCCAGGGGTCCCTGTGGCTCCCCAGCACCCGGCGCCCACTTCAGCACAGGGTGACCCCTCCCCACAGCCCCCGCCAGTGCCCGTCTCCGTCTGTGCCATTTATCACAGCTAATCAGCTTTAATTCAGCAATTTGTCAGTCTGGAGAAGGCCCTTGGAGTTAGTTGATTTTTTTTATTTTTTTATTTCAAAAAAAATATTATTATTATTCCCCTGATAAGCTCGGGCCTTCCCATTACAATCGCCTTTGCTTGGGCTTTAATAACAATCATTAAAATAAATAATTTTTTCAAATAAAAGGCAGAAGGGGGGGTAATTTTTTTTTATTGTTTTGTATGCGTTTGAAAATTGTTTCCCAGTAAATCCTGGCCCTTTGTATTAATTTTACATTTTAAAATGTTACCTTGCCAGGGGCAGGGTTGGCACAACTGACTCGGGAAAGGAGAGAGAAGGAGAGAGAGACAAACCCTGCTCCTTAATTAGTGTATTTCCCTGTGTGATCAGAGTGCTTATGAAGCAGGTAATGAGCTGGATGGGGGCTGGACAACGACGCTCGGCTGCTCTGGCGAGGCTGGAGGACCACTGCCCCCCCCTCCTGCCCGCCTCCTGTCTTCGGTCCTCCCTTCCCTTTTTGGGTGCTGGGTGTCTTTCGGGTCACCGTGCTTTGCTGCCGTTCCCACCTGCCCCGCCAGCGCTCGGCCGCCCTGGGGATGCGGGGATGTGTGCTTGGGGCGTCCCATGTGATGAGTTTGAGCCAGCCTCAGCCCTGTTCGCAGCTGCCAGAGACTCAGGCGGGCGTGGGGGGTGTTGGGGAGCCCCGAGACACTGCTTTGGGGTGACTGGGGGTGGGGCCGTGGCACGGTCGCGCTGACCCCTCCAGCCACTGACCACCCCGGGGTTGAGCCGCAGGGATGCTTGCGGGGCCTGGGAGCGCTGGCTCCGGAGCTGCAGGGTGTCCCCCGGCCCTGGTCCTCCTGGGGCAGGGGGGCTTTCTGCTGGCCGTGCCGCAGGAGCCTCAAATTAATTAGCAAAGAAAACGCGCTTGACGTGGGGGGAGGCAAAAAAGCCGAGCTGCTAGGTTGGCTCCTGGGGAGTTTGGCCGGCGAGCTTCATCGGCTGCGGAGTGACAGGGGTCTGCAACGTCCCACCATGGGGAGCAGTTTGGGGATGGGGGGATCACAGGAGTCACCCCGAGGAGCTGGGGGGGAGCGGCTGCCAGCGGGAGCTGCCGGCGTGCGCCGCGGCGTTCTCCAACACCGCTAATCCCTTAATCTCTAAGATAATCAGTGCCAGAAACGCAAATTACACTGGGATTGCAGCGCACAGCTGCAGCGATGCCAATGCTTCAATGGTATCGCCGTGAATAATGATTTTTTTTGTGAATTGCTACCAAATGGTGCCGGTTTATCGGGTGTAAAACAAAGAGGCTCTGGGTTAATCTTGTAGGTTCAGGGGGGTGTTGGGGCGGGCAGGGGGTTGGGGTGCCTGAGGGGGCAATGGAGAGAGGAGAGCGGTGCGAGGCTGGGCTGGGCTGGATCAGGCCCCGGGTCACAGTCAAACCAAGGTTTCGGCGTGCCCGGGGTTGCTGGCGGGGTACGGTGAAACGTGGTCCCACTGACGCCAGCTTCTCCCACAGGTTTCACCGCGGGGACTATACGGTGGAGGTGAGCATCAACGACTACCTGGACATCTACTGCCCGCACTACGAGGAGCCGCTGCCCGAGCGAATGGAGCGTTACATCCTCTACATGGTCAACTACGAGGGGCACGCGTCCTGCGACTACCGGCAGAGAGGCTTCAAGCGCTGGGAGTGCAACCGGCCCGACTCCCCCAACGGGCCCCTCAAGTTTTCGGAGAAGTTCCAGCTCTTCACCCCCTTCTCGCTGGGCTTCGAGTTCAGACCTGGCCACGAGTACTATTACATCTGTGAGTGGGGGCCGCGTGGGGCTGGTGGGGTGCGGATGCATGGGGGTCTGGGCGTCCCCGGCGTCACCTCGTGCTGCACACCGGACCCGGATGCTGAGCTGAGGCTCGGTTTGCATTGGTGACCCAGAATACTGCAAAGTCCCCAAACTCAGCCATGGCCTTGTGCTGGCGGCACCGGTGTCTCCGGCTCAAGGCGGAGATCCCAGCTGGCGCACGCTTGATGCCGAAAGCCAGGGCTGAGTCACAGCTGTGGGTGGCCACGAGAGTGACCAGGACTTTGCAGGGACTGTGGGACGATGGGGACACTGGTCTCATCCCCGTGGGACCACCACCAGGCACTGGTAAAGGTGCTGCACCGAAGCGGCGACACAGCCCTGCAAGCCCCAAGCAGTGGCCCTGTCTGTTCCCGTGCCATCCTGCATGGTCCCGTGCCATCCTGCACACTCCCGTGCATTCCCTCGTGCATTCCCGTGCTCTCCTGGGGCTGCGCTCCCCTTTCTTGCCCAGCACATGAAGCCCAAGCTGCCCGACCAGCTCCGGGGAAAACTTTCCTGCGGGCGCCCGGGCACTGGTTGCAGGATGTGGTCCCTCAGGGATGGGTGGGTCAGGCCCCTTCCTGAATTTCCATCTGTGGAGCGCCCAGGCATGGGGGCTGGGGCAGAGGAGCGGGAGAGGAGCCGGGCTGGCTTCCTCGGGAGCCTGCTGGAGCCGTGGAAAAATAAGCTAATGGGGCTCGGCTCGGGCGCTGGGATTCTGGCAATCAATAATGGGTTAAAAAAAAAAAAAAGAGAAACCATGACCCCCAAGCACTCGACGGTGTCACAGGGAGACAGACTCCTTCTTGCGCCGGAGCCAGCCGGCATGCTTATCTTCCTTATTATTTCTCCCCCTTTTTCCTAAAGCATCTGTTTTCAGCCCACTTAATTTGTTCCTTTTATCTATATTAAATTACCATTTTTTCCCCCCTCTCCCTCTCCCCCTGTAAAATGTCACTTGCGAAATAACTGCATCTACAACTCTCTCTTTCCCCCCCACACCCCGTTTTATTTTTTTTTTTAATTTTTTTTTATTTTTAATGTCGTTAGGGAGAGATTACACAGAAGTAAATGGTGAAGCTGATCATTGCTAAACCGGTTAGAATTCATGTCATGCGGAACATTAGAAATTATGCCTCTTTGAGGAACCGTATTTAGCAGACATGAAAGAAAAGAAATTACCTCCTCCTCGAGCTCGCAAATTGGAATGCCATTAACCTCGCAGGCACGGGGACGCGCTCGTGCTCCCCATGCGGGGTCAAGGGCACGGGCTGGCCCTGGGGATGGAGCCAGCGGACGGAGCCGCAGCGGGATGCCCGCGGTACGGCGCAGCGGGCAGCGGGCGCAGCTGGTGTCGCCTCCTGCTTGCCTGTGTGGGGTGCGGAGCCAGAGAGGGAAAGAAAAAGGTGAAAAAAAAAAATTAAAAATTGACGGAGGCTCTGCAGCATCCCCGGCCATCTCCCCAAAATGGCCGTGCCCACGGGAGCGCTGGTGGCGTGGGCAAGATGCTGACCCTGGTGCAGGGGCAGGATGCAACCGTTGAGGGATTCCCATCATGGGTGGGTGCTGGGGTGCAGAAGGGGCCAGTGGAGATTGGGGGGTGACACCCTCTGCAGCTGCCCAGTGGTTTTATTTGGTAAAAATAAATCCAACGGGTCCTGTGGAGCAGCGGGGGGTGGCCCCCCATGTCACCACCCATCCCAGGGCCCCCCCCGTGTCCCTCCCCAAGTGCCAGAGGTGGGGGGCGGTGGTGGCCCGGTGCGGCCGGAGGGGACTGCGTGTGCCCGGGCAAGGCTGGCCCCTTGCTCCTGGCTCTCCCAATTCCCCCTTCTTCTATCGGAAATTAAACTTTATTGCGAATAATGCTGTCTCCCCTTCTTTAATTCAAAAAAAAAAAAAAAAAAAGAAAGAAAAAATTAAATTCCTTTAAAAACATATATATAAAAATCACATTTTCTCATATTGAGAGGGGACTTTCACCAAGATAATTATTGCAATTACTCCCTTTCTCTCTCCCAATGAGTATTATTTTTATTCTGTGCCTTTATCCTCATTTTGCCTGTTCAGGGAGAGCCGCACAGCTCTCTGCAACACAGGTGAGGGGACAAAAGCCACGCGAGCTGTTGTCTCCTGTCCCCACAGGGAAGCTCCAGCTGTGCTGGGACCACCAGGGACCTGTTGCAGGGCTCCGTGGGACGGGGCTGCTGCCCCCAGCCCACCCTCCCACTAGAAATTTGAGCGGGGGGGGGAGGTGTGAGGGCTCTGGTGTGCTGGGGGGCAGCTCACTCACCGCCCCCCCACTTCCTCTGGGCTCCCCGCAGGATGTGGCCCCCCTCCCTCCCCTGGCTCGGGACAGGGGGCTCTCCCCAGAGCAGGTGGGTGCTGGGACCCCCGGGGAGCCTCTGCAGCAGAGCGGCCTTAGGAGCCGCATTTCAGTCTGCTTCCGCATTTAGTTGAGGTGACCCCGGGAGGGGACACGGACCCGGCTCGGCTCAGCCCTACGGGTCATCCCCCCCTGCCGTGACAGGCGTGACACGGGGCTCGGCACACAGCTCGGCACGCGGGGTTTGCTGCCGGAGGCAGGGCAGCCTCCGTGGCACCTTTTAAGGTTTGGTGACACCGTGAGCTGGAAAACCCCATGCAGGGACTTGGAGCCCTCCCAGCTCAGACCCCCCCCCCATCACCAGTCCTGTGCAGTGGGGCTGGATGCGGCCACCCATCTCCCCACCGCGCCCTGGGCATCTCGGCAATGCCGCAAGGGGTCACGGCATAGATGGGACCCTGGGGGGGCCCCGAGGTGAGTCCCCACCCTGCGCTGGGCTCTGCTTCATCCCCACGACGAGGGCCGAGCCACTGCCCCCCCTAACCCACCCCCTTTTCTCCCCTTTGCTTCTCTGCAGCTGCGTCCCCCCCCCAACATGGTGGACAGGCCCTGCCTGAAGCTGAAGGTTTATGTTCGGCCGACAAGTAAGTGAGCTGGGGCCGGGGGGAGCCCCGGGGGCCCACAGGGCGAGGGTGACGCTCTGGGGGGGCCAGTGGTCCCGGGTGAGTGGGGACCGTGGAGGGGGACCCGCGTGGCACCCCGGTGGGGACAGTGCCTGGAGCCCTGCTGGAGCCATCCCGGCAGCGCCTGGATCGTGGCGGGTGCATCGCCGGCGTGGTGGACGTTGGCTGCTGAGTTTCAGATGATAGGAAAAAAAAAAAAAAATCTCTGCACAGTGGCTACTTTTCAGAATCAAATAACTCAGCCATTTAAAAAAACAAATTAATAATTTTCTTCTCCTGTTAACGTGTAATTAGCAAATGGCAGCAGCTCTCCCTGGGGAAGGGCTGAGTGCCTGTGAAATGTCACCATTTAAAAGGATGTCTTTCTTTTTTTTTATTTGCATGGCTTTAAAATAAAACCCAATATAATGAAACCATCTGTAAAAAATCATTCTGTTTTGTTCAGGACTAGGGCATAAAAGGGGGAAAAAAAAATCTCTCCTGATACTATTTTTTAGTATTTTAATAATATCGGGATTTTATTATGCCGATGCCCTGTAGAGGAGAAGGGCTGGCTTTGTGCTGCTCGGGGAGAGGCGCTTTGCCCCAGGGGGTCCCCGAGGGCCGTCCCAGGCTGAGCACCCCTCGATTGGGTCCAGCCCTTGGGACAAGTCCCTGAAACCACATTTGGAAGCACCTGGCACAGGGGGACCCTGGTCTTGGGTGACCCCAGACAGGGACCCCCCAAGGGGGGGGACAGAGAGTCCCTGGGGAAGATCAGGCTTTGCTTTTCCTGGGGGGTCCCCGAGGCACAATAGCACCCGCCTCTGGCACAGGGGCTGTCAGGGGGCTTAGGAGGGGATGGGATGGGATGAAACGCTGCCTAATCCCATGGAGAGGGCAGGAACCGGAGCACCCTGCGCCCACCCTCCAGTGCTAGAGGGCACCCGCAGTCCCCCTTCCCGCAGCGTCCCGGTGCTGCCCACCCCTGTGGCAGGGGGCTGCCGGAACCGCACACCGGTGTCCCTGCTTCGGGGAAGCCAGGAGTCCCCGAGTCCTTTATTTTTTTAAAATCCCATTACTCTTGCGACAGTGCCAGGGTTTGGGGGCAGATTGGTACCCGGCTCTTTGCCACGGGGGATGCTGTGTCATCGGCAGCATCCAGACCCTCCCTCCCCGGGGTGCTGAGTCTCACCCCTCTTCTGCCAGAGCAGGATCCACCCCGGACTGTGGCCGTCGTGCACGGCTCTGCCTCTGGCTCATGCCTCCCTCTCTTCCTCCCCTTCCGCAGACGATTCCCTCTACGAGTCCCCAGAGCCAATTTTCACCAGCAACAACTCCTGCTGCAGCCTCAGGGTCCCGCACACCGTGCTCGTGGTGGTGCCGGTTGTCTGGACGCTCCTGGCCTCGTAGTGCCAATGCTGACGTGCCGGGGAGCGGCTCCGTGGGGAAGGAGCAGCCTGGGAACGGATCCCAACCGCCCTGAATCACGTTCAAGCCGTGGCTCCTGTGCCAGCGGGACGGCGCCCGGGGGAGGTCACCAACGCAGAGGGTCAGCGCTGCCGGCAAGAAGCTTGCCCGGATCCTGCCGCCGCGTGAAGTCACCATCCTCGCACGGCCACCTGTGCCAGGGCATCGCGCTGGGAAAGGTGAAGGGCTGCCCCACGGGACGGATCCCAGCTGCGCACCCCGAAGGCTCCCGTCCCTGCGCTGCGGCTCACTGGGCTCCAGCCCGTCCCGTCGGATATTGCTTTTTACATTTCTAGACCAAATATAGAGTCCTCGTTGGGTTGGGGGGTTTTTTTGTTTTGTTTTTTTAAAGAAAAAAAAAATTTTATTTTTATTTGTCAAGTTGTTTCAGTCCGGGCTTCCCCGTGTCAGACTGACCCGCACAGGGCCGGGCTCAGCCCCCTCCTGTGGAGCCCCTTGCCAGGGTGGCTGCAGCACCCTGCCTTTGCCCGGCCACGGGCAGATCTACGGGCAGCACCGGGAGAGACAAACGCCAGCGATGGTGCCAACGGCTCCATTGTCCCAGACTCCTTCTCGGCCCGGCCCTCACCCCAGCAGCAGGATGTCGCGGCGCCGGCCCCGCTGCGCTTCCCCTGCCACTCCTGTGCTGCTGAGGCGCGGGGACAGGGGGCCCGGACGGACACGAGTCCCCGCTGAGCACCCAATGGGGTGACCCTGCCCCCACCGTTCCTGCCATGGATGTCACCGCTGTACCCACGGGAACCCGAGGCGGCTCCACGGGCGGCAAAGCAAACTGGACATACCCGAGGGGAGCACCAGGGATCCCAGCCATTGCTGGGAGCACTGGGGATGGTTGATCGGCATGGGGAGCCCCGGCTGGTGCCGGGAACGCTGAGGATGCCCAGACGGCATGTGGAGCACCACCAGGCGCTGGGAGCTGGCAGGCCGGGCTCGCCCGGCAGCTGGGATCGCTCTGACGGCGTTTGGCTGGAGCTGGGGCTGGAGTCCCCATCCGCAGCAGGGCTGATCTTGCTGGGACAGGAGGAGCATGCCGACTGCTGTGCTGCCTATGGGGCAGGTTTTCCTTCTCCACAGCCTTCTGCTTTGCACCGCGTCCCCCGCCTCGACGCCTTGAGGGTGCAAAAGCCCCCTCCCCCCCCCGGGGGCCACCAGCCGCGTGCGGGACCATCGCGGCACTCCCATGCTTGCCCCTTCGTCCCCCATCTGGTGCCGGTGTCCCCGGGGCTCCGGGCTGGGCTTGGGGGTCTTTTCCTTTTCCTTCTTTGCATTAATAAGAAAAACCCACCCAAGCCCCCGATCCGAGGTTGGCCCTGACCCCAGGGGCAGCAGGTCCCCAAGGAGGGGTCCCTCCCCTGCAGCGACCCCTCCTCGCCTTAAATCTGGGGCTGTCCCACCCTGGGGGGGGGGCCCGCAGAGCCTCCCCACACCCCAGGGGGGTCGGCGGTCCCGGGGATGACGGCGATGGGCTCAGACCCAGCCGAAGCCCCTTCTGCAGGCGCCTTTTCCAAGTGCACCCCAGACCCTTCCGGCAAGGGGGGGGGGCCGGTGGGGGCTCCGTCCCTGTACATACAGCGCTATACTGTGAGCGGTTTTTTTTATGTATTGTTGAGAATGAATTTTATGGAAGGGTTTATTTTATTTTTATTTTATTTTTATTTTTTAGACTAGGAAGCTGAAATCTCGCAATAAGCTCATCTCGACCATCCAAAAAATACAAAAAAAAAACCCCAAGAAAACCACCCAATAAAAAAATTGCATTCCCTGCTGTTCCGTCCCCGTGTGTCCAGACCAGGTCGTGGTTCTCGAAGGCGAGTGAAAGCACTGTGTTTATCCAGGGAATGAGGGAGGGCACCCACCCAGCCAGGTGCTGAGCACCCACCAGGCTCCGGTGAGGAGCTGGCAGCACCTGCCCGCTGTCACAGTACCGGCTCTTGGGGGAGCGGCGACTGCAAAACCTGGCCTTTGGTCTGTGTTTTATATATATATAGATTATATATATAAATATCTATATTGTGTACAGCGACTGTGGGAGAGTGGAAGGGTGGCTGCGGCAGTGGGGCTGGCAGGGGCAGGCAGGGGCAGGCAGCCTAGGCGAGGGGGTGCTGAGGGCTGGGGGTGCTTTGCTGTGGCCGGGCTGTCCCTCGGGAGCAGCCCATCGTCGACGCTGGTTCTGCGTGTTGGTCTCCATTCTGCCTAGCTTCGTCCTTCGACAACGCCGCTTTCGTCCTCGACGTCGTGCTGATGGTAACTGGATCACCGCCCCATTTGGATTCTGTATTTTTTTATAATAAAATAAAAATAAATGTTGTGTGAGGCCCTTGCTTTTGAGAAGTGACTTTCTCTTCCGACGCCGCGGGCTTTGGGCTGAGTGGTGCCATGGCCCTGGGAAGGAGGGGGCGGGTCCCAGCCCCCCCGCGGGCACCGGGAGCCACCGGCCGTGGTGAGCCGGGGGGGTCAATGCCAGCGCCGGGGCAGCAACACTCAGCTCCGTCCATGCTCCCCGTGCAGCCCTCTCCCCCAGTGCAACAGGGCTGCGAAGCCAGACTGCTCTGCTGGGTGGTGTGTTAATTACGGGAAGGATTTAATTACTGTGTTAATGAATAATAATGGATATTTAATTAATATGCAATTGTTGATAGTACTTAATTATTGGAGGCAATGCAGCCTGGCGGGTGGGCACTTGGGGCTGGGATGCTCCAGTGTCTGCCCAGGTGCTGCTGCCGCCCCGGCTGCTCTCCCATCTCTGCCTCAGTTTCCCCTGTGCTGGGGCAGCGTCAGGCCACCGCTGGTGACAGCCCGGGAGGCCACCAAAGCCGGGACGGGTGGCTCGTATGTGGCATCCCGACCATCCTTTGCTACCCGTATTGCAACTCCCACCCCTTGAAAGAGCAGACCCTGCCGGGGAGGGACCCCAGCTGCTCTTTTTTTTTTTTTCCTTAAGTACTAAATAACTTTTTTGCGTGGCCCATGTTTGTTCCCGGCATTTAATACGTATTTCGGCATAATTAACAGGATAGGAACAATCCGCTGTTCATTAATTCAGGCTCGTACAGCTGATCCGAGGCTCTGAAGTTTGCCACGAGAGGGTGAAAGACTAATTTTGCTTTTTAATAAGGGCCATCTGCGTGCCAGGAGTGGGGAGAGGAACCAGCACCGCCGGCGGGGGAGGTGGGTGCTGACTCTGCTGGCCCCTGCCAGCGATGGGCTCAGGTAGTGGGAAGTGCCAGGGAAAGAGGCTGGCAGGGACTTCACAAAAAAAAAAAAATTTTTTTTTTTTTGTAGACCCAGTCAGTAGGTTTTTTTTGGGGCCTGACTCATGATTTTTTTAACACTGGGGGTTGGAAATATGGAGTTAAAAATAGCAAAGTGACAGGCACAAGGCTGAGACTGATCATCATTAGTAATTAATTAATAGAGTCATGGATTTTTAAGGCCTGAAAGGGATCATTTAGATCAGGCAGCCTGTCTCACAGAGGCATCAAGGTTTGATTTAAGGACTTGTGGTGATGGAGATGGTCCAGTCCCAGCTGCTTCCCCCGGGTGCGTCCCCCTGGGGCTGACCCCGCTCCGGGTATCGCTGGGCACCGCCGGGTATCGGCTGCCAGAGCCGTCCAGCCTTTGCCGTATTTACCCTGGGGCTGGAGGGGGCACACGGCGCTGGGGCACAGCTGGGCTCCCCGCATCTCCCGCCCGCCTCGCACACGGGGGTCCCTGCGGCTTGGGGGGGTCTCACCAAGGGGAGAGGGGACGTGGGGACCCTGCCAACGGCGTGTGGGTGATCGGAGCTGGGTCGTTAATGCGGCTGATAATTGGGGCTGAAACAGCCGCCGTGCCCCTTCCTGAGTGTCACCGATTGTCCCCTCCACTGTGTCCTAAACCCCATCAGCAGCATCCGCGTTACTGTGCAGGAACCGTGGCTCCCTGCCCGGCTTGGGGGGATAACCCGCTGCCGTCAGGGAACGGGTTTCCTGGCCCTTTCCTGATTTAAAGTGTCTGGTGCTGCTGGAAAACAAAGAATTCCTCTGCACGCTGACCCGGAGAAATGAAACACGTCTTAAATTTCTTTTTCTCTTCAAAGGTGGCAGCACACATGAAGGAAGGGGAAGGAAACAGCCCCCAGCCCCAGGGGGTTCCCCGACAGGAGCCCCACCCCCAGCCCCCTTAGTCCCAGCTGAAATTGGGATTTCACTGGCAGCCGGGGGGGGTGTGAGGAGGCAGGATGGGGCACGGGATGGGGGGGGGTCCGGGCATCCCCAGGGCAGTGACTGGATGGGGGAGCAGGGCTGAGGGATGGGGATGGGAAGGGGATGGGGATGGCAAGGGGCATCCCCAGGACTCCGTGGGGCTGAGGGGGTCGCAACTGCAGCCAGAGCAGCTGCTGGGGTGATGCCCCCAAGTGCGGGCAGCGCTGCAGGCAGGTGGGAGGGAGCAGGGGGGGCATCACGTACAGCTGGTGGTGGCTGAAAGGGCCTGAGTCTCATCTAGCACCAATTTTACACTGTAACTGCCAGGGTTTTCCAGCCGTGTGGGTGCTGGCAGCCCCGTTATGTCGGCAGTCAGGGTTTCAGGGCTGACAGAGATAGGGCTTCCCCACCGTGCGCTGCGCTAAGGGATGATTTACTCCAGGATATGGCTGTGCCAATTAATCAGGACCCCAGGGCTTGGCGCAGGGGGATGGGGACCATGCCCTCCTTCCAGCCGTTCAGGCACAGGGGGACATGAGGGTGGCTCGTGCACCTCAGCTTTCGCTGTGTATCGTAATTCCTCTGCTCATGGAACAGGGGAGCTCTCCTGGCACAACCCTGCTCCAGCACATCCTCTCCCTCCTGCACCTTCGTCCTCCTCTCCCCCCCAGCCTGAGACGCGCTCAGCTCCATCTCTCTGCCCTGCATCTGGCCGCAGAGACAAACGGGGCGGGAGGTGCCCCTGTGATCTCGGGGGGGGTGAAGCTCATGTCTATGTAGGGCAGCTGCTGGGGTGCAGGTGGCCACAGCACGATTGGGTCACCCCAGCTGCACCTCCAAGGGCACCTCTGGGAGGTGACAGCCCCGTGGCTGCGACCCTACAGCATCCTGCGTCGGTGCTCCCGATCCTCTCCAGTGCAAAGGCACCGGGGCAGCTCAGGGGTCCTGGGGCACCTTGGGGGTCCTGAGCCCCCACGGCAGCACCTGCCTGATGACGACATGCACCTCTCTGAGAAGAGCAGCTACTGTGCGTCTCTGCTGGCACGCTGCTCCGTGCTCCATTTCAGCCTTTCAGAGCTAATAGTTTTTTCTTTTAATCCCATGAAGGCGGCAGGCACACCGTGCTCCGCTGGCCCGTGGAATATCCCGTCTGGCATGAAGGTACGGCTGTGGACAGTGTGGAAGCCTGATCCACAGCTCGCTCAGCAGGGTGCAGCCTCCCCAGCCCCGGTGATATCATCCAGATTTACACCTTGGTGAGACTCAGGATCAGGCCGGCAGCTCAACAGTTCCTCTGGCACCTCTCTGGCTTCCCTCTTCTTGTTCTTGCTCCGGATTCAGAAGTTTGCAGGTGAAACACAGCCAGAGCAGGGATGCTCAGCTGGGCAAGTCCAAGCCCTGCCATGCTTTGCAGTGGGGCTTTCCTGATTTGCACCACGGAGAGGCCAGCCTGGTACCTGCTCGGGCAGGGATGCCGCTTCGCCTCCTCTGGCAGCGCCCGGTGCAGCCCTGGACACGAGGGAAATATTTGCAGCATGAGGATGGGCTGAGCTGAGCTCTCCCTGGGGCTGCTCGAGGCAGAGCAGGGGGCTGGGAGCGCCCTGGGCTAAAAATGATCCTTTCTGCAAAGCCCCCTCAACCCCCTAAACTTGCTGGCACCCTGACCCCCTCTCCAGCCAGCCCACCCACTGAAATGCTGCGCCCCTCCCTGCCATGTGCTCTGGGCTCCCTCCCTGCAAGCTGCCCCATGTCCCCTCCCCAGCATCTGGCTTCAATTTGCTCCATTTAAATGACTTCCCCAAGGCCGGGCTGCCCCCTCGCCTCCCTGCGTCCCCCCTTGCCTCCCTGCGTCCCCCATGGCATTGTGCCTTTGCACGTGGCTTGTGGATGCTGCCGAGCTCAGGAGCCTGGCACATAGCTTGCACGACGGTCACCGAGGTTTGCACGGTGCCACCGAGGTTGCACAGTGCCATCCGGCTCCCTTTGCCACCACAGTCCCCAGCAGCAGTGCAGAACAGACCTGGCTGCCAGCAGGGCTGGGGGGGGGCTCGTCCCTGTGTCCTCTGGCCCATCCCACACAGGGGACCACTGCACCCTGCAGCACCCTGTGCTCACCACGGCCTCGCTGGCACCTCCTGGGCTCCGGCGCTTCTCTCCGGCAGCTCCTGGCACAGGCTCCTGCCTGGGCAGTGCCCCGCTTTGGCACGGCTCTGATGATGTGTGCATCCATCACCGCGAAGGGAAAGTGCTGATAAAGTGACGCGGGGGGACCCGCCGTCCCTACTGCTTGTTTTCTGCTAGCTGGCTGTCACATCTGCACTTCATTCCCTCTCCCCATCCCTCTCCCCAGCCTTATCTCCTGATAGGTACAAGCGATACAACCAGAAACGTTCCTGTAACAAGCTGCCGGCTGCTGAGCACCCAGCAAAATACCAAATCGGGGGGATGATTTATGAAAATAGCGTGAGAGAGGAGAGCGGGGAGTTTGCTGAGCCACGGCAGAGACGAGTTGCATGCGGTGAGGGATGCTGGCTCCCATTGCTGCTCCCCAAGCAGCGCCGGCCCCTTTGCTCCCAGCTGATCTGGATGCGGGGCTGTGTCTGGTGCCAGCGGGTGGCTGGAACGGGCGGCACGGGGCGGGGGGGAGGTGGATGCGTGGAGCCCCCGCGCTGTCCCTTTGCGGCCATTGATTTCCATGAAATAAGCCAGCCGGGTGTGTAATTGCTCACAGCGATGGCAGCCTCCTTTACATGCCATTCGGCGGGGCCCTGCTCGCAGGAAATGAAACTTTTCAGGCCACTAGACATTTAGTTTTCTTGAGCTGTTAATTCCCCCGCCCTGGGGATAGGAGGGGGCGAGGGTGGCCTCGCAGGGACAGTGATGGAGGGGTGGGCTGGGGGCTGCTGCAGCCCCCCCCCGGCCGTGGGAGCATCTGTAGGAAGCGATGGGGAGAGCATCTGGGGAGGCCAGCGCATCTCGCCTGCACCCAGGGCACCTTCCCTGCCCCTTTGCCCCCATCTTGAGCCCAGTTTGGCCATCAGGAGAGGCGAAGCAGGCGCTGAGCATCCACATCCCTTGCCCCCTGCCAGCCCCGAGAGCTTTGCTGGGGAGAAATTTCTCCCCCAGGCACGGAGTGAGCATCCATTCCCCTCGGCAAGCTCTTCTCTCACAAGGTAACTGGCATTATATTCGGACCAATTGCTCCAGCATGATCCTCCTGAATGTTGCACAGCATGTACACGGCGTCTTATGTAAAATACATGCCCCTGGGTGAGCCTTTTAATAGCAATGGCTCCTGCCCGGGGGGGCAGGGGGGGCCACTCTCTGCCACGACGGTGCCAAGAAATGATTGAAAAGTTGGGGCTCGCTGTAGGAAACACCCTGCTGGGGGGAACAACGTGTTTTCATTCCCCTGCCAGGTAACAAATGAAAAGAATTGCAATGAATGCTAATAGGGCGGGGAGCGGGATGCTGCGGAGGCTGCCGGGGCTGGGTGGGTGCTGGGGTGAGCGGGGCCAGGGGCGGGTCTGACCCTGGGAATGGGGGAGCTGCGGGGAACCCCGGTTTTGCAGGCTGGAGCCGACCACGTGAAGGACAGCATGCCCTGGCACAGGGCTGGTGGGCGCTACGGGAGGATGCTCTGGGCTACTGGACCAAAATAATTTATTTTTGTAGCAAACCAGAGCTGGGGGAACACAAACCCACAAAATTCCTCTTGGCAGGAACTCCCATCCCCAGGGAGCCCGTCCCGGCTGTCGCCCTCCCTGTGCCACGGCTGAGCTGCCGTTGAACTGGCTCCTCACCGGCACAGGGCGAAGGGCTACTCCAGGCTGAGCTGTTTGTAAATGCAGCTGGTCTGGAAAGCAGGAGGGTAAACACGGATGAATAGCCCTCATCCACTCCAGTAAATATTTTATATCACACACCAAGAAAAGACACTCCTATTTAAATGATTTATAAAGGAAGATCATGTAGAGGTTTCCATAAAATATGTAGGGCTCCTAATCCCTACATCATCAAGCAAAGAGGACTGAAATCATATATTACCTTTTCAACAGTCTCGCCGGCTGCAGGGATACAACTGACAAATAAAAGTGTGTTTACAGCTTTTGGGCTCCTCTGGGGAGAGGTAAATCATGGCGGGGGTGGGACGGGGAAAGGAAGCCGGAAATTAAGTGGCAATTTCTGTCCATCGCGGGCTGGGGGGGTTGCCAGACTCAGGGGGCCCTGGTGTCCCCGTCCTGGGCGGCGATGCGCTGGGTGCCGCAATGCTCGTCCCCCAGCAGGACCCTGGGGAGGGTGGGCACGGGGTGCAAACCCTTCCCCCCTCCCCAGGGTGCCCAGAGCCCCAACGGGTTGGTGCACATCGATGCCGTGCCCTGCTCTGCTCCGTGACGGGGCTGGACCAAGAGCAGCCATCAGGGGTGGGGTGTCCACGGGCACCAGCAGAATCAGGATCGGGCCCATGGGGATTACAGCACTTTTAACCTCGGGGCTGCCATCCGCCCCCTCCACGCCGTCGCTTGATGCTCCCACTGCCCCATCCTCTCGCTGCACCCTTTTGGGGCCATTTATTGAGGGGTGTTTTCCCCCCCCCCCGAGGACCCATCTGCTGCCGCCACCTCCCCACTGGGAGCCAGAGGCACCCGCGGCCCTGGCAGACGGCACGCACCGTGTGCCCGCACCGGCAAGAGGCACGGCCAGCCTCTGGCAGCAGCGGCGGCGATTTGGCATGCGGCGGTGAGAGCCACCAGCCGATGGGGCCCTGGCCGCCGCGTTATTAAGGGATTAGCAAGTTGTCTTGGCGCTCAATTGTAGATAAGTGCCGCATTTTGTATTATCTTTTCACGCTGCACCGCGAAGGATGACAAAGAGACAACATGGGTGTCATGGCCTTCAGCATATCATTAAGGGTAATTTGTCTTGCAGGGAGGGGGAGGGTGAAGGGAGAGAGGGAAGGAGAGGAGGCGAGGGAGGAGAGGGAAAAGCAGCCCGGGAGGAGAGAGGGGATTAAAAACTAAGGAGAGGAGATTAGGAGTGAAATGCAAACTGTATTCAGAGTCAGCCAGGCAGGGAGAAGCAAAGAGCTGAGGAGGGGACGGCCGTGCCATGGGAGCTCAGCCCGGCAGCCACGTCCTGCACCGGGGCCAAGCGGGCAGGAGAAAGTGCCAGGGCGGGGATGGACAAGGCAGGATGTAGGCAGGGCCGGGGGGGGAAGCTTTGGAGACCCTCCCTCTCCTTTCTCTGCGCAGAAGAGCCCCAAATCCATCCCCAGCCTCTATCATGTGCATTAATCTATAGTAACAAGCAGCCATCCAGCCGATGTCACAGGCAATACGATGCACGCCAGAGGACTCGAGCGAATCCATTTCCCCCTTTCATGACTGACTAACCATCGCCATCAGCCTGGGCCCCGGGGGGGGCTCCTGGGGGGGGCCGGGGGCGCGGCGGGGGGGAACCGGCCATGGTGGCAGCTCCTCGGTGCAACCTGCTCCCGGTGCAGCCGTGCCAGCACTGCAGCCCAGTTTCTCACACAGGCTTTGCAGCCCCCCCTGGCCCCATCCCAGCACGGCACATGGCAGCCGACCCCGTTAGGAGCCAACCCCGCACGGCAGGCTCTGCTCCCCCGCACCAGGCAGAGAAGGGTAAAAGAAAGAGTAATAGCGAGAGGAAAACATAGCAGCAATCCAGCAAAGCCCCCCAGGCCTGGAAAAGCGGGCGCTGAGCTGGCGGTGGTTTGCTCTACCGGTCAATCAATCAATCAGGAATAAAGGTGCGGGTATTGATCGGGGAAGATGGCTTTTCAGGGCCCGGGTAATGGAAATATGCATCTGGAGACAGTCAAATGGAACCGCTAATGCCATGGTCACCGCTACCAGGAGAGGCTGACCTGATCTGCAGGAAGAGAAACCCTGTGACAACAGCTCACCCTCACCCAATGCTGCTTTGTCCCCTTCCCGCAGAGCCCGGGGTGGCCGAATCCCCATGGGATGCAGCTACCCCCAGGGCGAGGGGCATCCAGGTACCACTGTGGTCCCCTGGTCCCTTCCACCACTGCAGGGGCCGGGTCTGCTGGGGACGGGGACAGGGCATCCTCCCGCACCCCCCTCTCCCCTCCCCTTCTGATAATCCTATTTTTGAGCCAGGGGATTAGGATCAATACTTCACTCCTAATGCTGTGGTAATACAGTGTTACACCGCCAGCGCCAGTTCCCTGCTGAAACACTTAAGGTAGTTTAAACCCATTTGTGCCGGGGAGTGCCGTGAATCCACAACGAGCTCCTCACACGGCTGAGGCAGAGCCGTAGCGGGCAGCACGGTGGGTGCCGGCCTGGCCACTGCCCGCATGGCTGCTGGCCAAATCGAGCCCTGGGTGGCCACAGCCAGCGAGGGGACAGTGGCCCTTTGAGCCCAGGGGGCTTCTGGACCCCAAAAGGGCCATGCCGGGCAGGGGCTGGCATGCACCGGGGCCGCCACTGTGTCCCCTGCAGCCGGCTGGGCCGGAGCCACGAGGGACGTTCAGGCAGCGGCTGCCCATGCTGCCTGTCTTGGCACCTTTGCTGACCCTGCTGCGGGCAGCCGAGCTCTTGTGCAAGCATCCCTCATGGAAGCAGCCATCGTGCAATTGAGCCATCGTGCAAACAGTTGTGATCCCTGGGGTTTGGGTGACCCGAGCAGCCCCTCGCCGGCCAGTGGGACGGCCCCAGTGGCCGGGGGGAACCCAGCCATCTTTCACTCCAAATTGGCTGAGGGGTTTGGAGGCAAACTCCCAGGGAATAGAAACACAAATATTTCCATCCAGTGCTATAATTATGAATTAGAGCAAAGCTCTGTCTTTATTAGGTGCTAATAGAGATAAAGGGGGTTTTGAAATGCAAGGCACAGCTATATAAATGCTAATTCACCCAGAGACCTTCCTCTCTCCCCAGACCAGGTTTCAAGGCAACATTTCTCCAAAAAAACCCACCAAACCTAGCCGAGCAAACTCCAAGAAATCATCTCAGCAACTTAATTAAGTTTGTTTAGCGATGCAGCAGCTCCCCTCCGGTGGGTCGCCCCAACACAAGTGATGCCCCAGCAAACCCCATCACCGGGATGCAGGGCAGGAGCTGCCTGCGGGGGCCAGAGGGGCAGCGAGGGGCTGGCGGGGGACCTGCAGCGTGGGAACGCCAAGGCACAGGGAGGGCCGCGTCCCCTGCACGCATGGGTGTTGCAGCACGTACTCGTGCACGCGCACGCAGTCATTGCAGCATGCGCTCGTGCGCGCACGTTGTGGCAAGCGCATGCATGCACAGTGTGTGCATGCGTGCTGCCCTTCCTTGGGGCACGGAAGCGGGAGGAAAGCGAACGGCCACCCCGTGCTGCCTGCGGGCAGGGCTAGGCAGGCTCTCAGTGACTTTTCTCACCTCCCCTTGCCCATCGTGTGGGGACACCAGCCCTGAGCTGACCCAGCGGTGCCCAGGAAAAGCAGCAGAGCCTCCAGCACAACCCCTGCTTAAAAGCTTCCGAGGTGGGTTATTAGGGAAATGAGTGGCAGGGATCCCAGCGAAGGGGAAGCGCCTTGCTCGCACTCATCCTGCCTTCCACAGCCAGCCCATCAGTCCTGGCTCCACTCTGCTCCTGGCTCCTCTTTTCCAGGGAACTCCTTCTGCTGCCTGGCGCAGACCGGGTGATGATTTATCCACCCACCAGGCGTGCGAAGCCCGTGACAACAGCCCTGGCTTTATTGGGTGTCCCCCATCCCTCTCCCTGTCACCCCAAATATGTATTTTTCAATTTTCTCTTGTACTGATTTTCAATCAGGTGCAGAGAAACAAGAAATCCTGCCTGAGCCAGCCGAGCTCTCGCTGCCGCTTGGCCAAAAAGTCGTCCCTGCAATTAATGGCTGTCCTCGGGGTGCGGGAGGAGGGGGAGTCTCTTTGCAGGGGGTTGCTCCCCTCCGTGCATGAGCATCTTTGGCCTCTCCTTCCCCCTGCTCCCCCCCGTGGCACGGGGCTGGGTGATGAGTGGGCATGGTGGGTGCGAGGCTGCAACCCGCCACCCCGGGGGGGGTTTCACTGGGGTGGGGGGACACTGGGGGTCCCTTGCCAGGCCAGTCCTGCTGCGGTCCCTCATTCCCCTGGCCGTGCTCTATCCAGTTCCCAGGGATGCCGAGCTGCCTGGTTGGGCTGAAGGATGCTCCAGACGGCAGCCGTGAGGGTCTGGGTAGGATCTGGCAGGGTGGGCCAGATCCTGCACCAGCATAAAGTGGTCTTATCCCTCCAGGTGGTGTGGACAGCGCTGGGGTCCACCAGTGAGGATCGGGTCCTCTGTGCTCGGAGTAGTTTTCAATTAAAACAAAAATATCCTGTAATAGCCCACAGAGGGGTTTTTATTTCCTCCCCCTTTTTTTTTTTTTTTTTTTAAATAAATCTATTATGAGGAGCTTAGAGATGTATGTAAAACCGGCAAGGGACGATTTGAGGATTAGGGATCGGCGCTGTCCTGGTGTGATGAGCAAAGAAAAGAAAATCCTGCCGGGGCTGGGAATGGGATGCAAGAGGGGTCACCGTGGCGGCAACGGCTCCGGAAGCAACGGAGAGACCCCAGTGCCAATGAAGGGGGGGGTCCCGGAGCAGACCCCTGTGGCTGCCCGTGCTCCTGCCACGCTCCTGCTCCACTCCCTGCCCGTCTGCATCCAGTTTAACATAAAAGTCATTTTGGTTTCGGGCCCCCCGTCTGCTGCTCCCTCATTTCCAGGCAGCTGATTTCTGTCCTGAGCGTCAGGGAAACCCGCCAGCTGGGGACGGATAGCTGTGTGGGGTGAGGAGCATTTAACCCCCTCCGCCAAGGATAATTGGCTTGTTTACCATTTTCCTGACCCCAAAAAGACAATGAAATTGTGCACGAAACCAATAGATTTTAGCCACATGCCTGCAGAGAGAGAGGCGATATAAATAAAATACAGACAGGGACTCGTGCGGTGGGGATGGTTAATGGATTCATAGTGTGAGTGGGGACGTGCCAGGGCTGCCCGGGGGGGTTGGGGCGCGATGACCCTCCAGCCCCGCATGCACCTCATGGTGATGCTTGGGTGGCTTTTTGGGACCAATTCTGGCTTTTCTGGAAACTGGCCCCATAGAGCTGGCCAGCCTGGACTGCAGCGCTGAGCCTGATTTGCAGAGCTGTTTTGGGTGAAAAACCCACGGTCTGAGCAAAACCTGCTGCTGGGGGAGAGCGACCGTGGCTCCATGGCAGCCACCGCCCCGGGGCAGGCTCGAGGTGCGGATATGGGAATAACCAGAGCAACCCTGGGATGGCTCGTCCCGCATCCCTGCGGCAGGCACTGAGCTGGCACCCTCGGAGCCCCTGCCCATCCTCTTGCTTTAACGCACCACCTCTATTTATTCTGCTCCTGTAACTGTAAAATTGATTTTCTTGCAACAAGACGCTTGTCTTTCACTACTGAACGCACCCAAATGCTCCTACATAAGACACTGGCAATTTTTAATTAGTTTCTTTTATACCTCTTGCCTCCCCGAGCAGGCATGTGGAACCGGAACAGGGGAGCCCGAAAAGTAGCAGGATCCAGAGGTGACAAAAGCACTTTTTATTCTTGATATGATTATTAATAATACACGCCATTTACTTAACGAGGCAGGAGCACGGGAGGGCAGGGGTAAGCAGCAACAGGCACAGAGAGGTGATTAGCGCAGCTTTTAGCTGCAGAGCTGGAGAGGCATCTTTAACTATTGGCATCTTTAAATATTATCTCAGAGCAGCTCCTCGTTGCCTGGCCCCCTCCCCACAAACGCCCACCTGCCCCCCAAATCAGCCCAGCTCCGCTGATCGCTTCCCCGGTATGGTGCGGTGGCAGTGAATTGCCGGTCCCTGCACTGCTCAGCCGCGTCCTGGTCCCTCATGGTCCCTTGTGGTCCCTCGTGGTCCCGACCCCAGCCGAGGCAGCATCCCTGGGTCGGGGTGGGGGGGGAAAGGTGTCGGGAGCCCCTGGAAGGCAAACTGGAAACACACGTGGCTGATACCAGCAAAGGACTAATTGAACAAGCCACACTTCCCATCATGCCCACCTGATAACGAGCCCGGGGTTATTAAAGTCTTAATGGCTGGGCTCCCACCCTGCCTGCCCACTGCCTGCACACCACCTGCACACCCATCGCCTTTCTGGGGATGCTGTGAGCTTGGGGGTGGTGGTCCTGCAGCCCCCCTGTGACCCCAGGGGCTGCACTGAAGCCACACGAAGCCTTGGCCGATGTTCCTGAGCTGGCTCCGGGGAAGCGTGCGGGGTAGGTGCCGGCACCACATCCTTCACCAAAGCCCCGGGTGCAGGTCGCTGCCATCGCTCCTGCGGGCTCTTGGCTGGTTCCTGAGCCGGGCAGAGCCATCGGGGCGCCCCCACATCCCCGTCCCCCCCGTGCACTCGTTGCTGTTCCCCCTGTGCCTTCCCCAAAGCACGTGGGGAGCAACGGGGTGCGAAAGCCAGCTGGACATCCCTCCCCGCAAGCATCCCAGGGCTGGGAAGGGTTGGGGAGGGGTCCCCAAAAGTGGGGCAAGGTCAGAGAGGTCATTTCAGCTGCAAAGGAGAGAGCAAAGCCCCTCTGCCTGCTCCAGCGGCGCGGGAGCACACATGCGGGAGCACACAAGCGTGTGGACACGTGTGCACCCAAACGAGCCGCCCAAAAAAAAGTTCCTGGGGTGGGGGGGGGGGGAGGGAAGGGGAGGAGGGAAGAAAAAAGAAAAAAAAGCAAAGGAAAGTCCTGCAGTCTTTTTCCTTGTCAGTTCTCCGTCTGCTGTCACTCAGCCGCCGAATTCTCCTTCAAGTTGTCATAGCGAGGCTGGCGGGGATTATGCTGCGGCTCTGTCCAGAATTGATTCATGTGGAACGCGTGCTTGACGAGCGGAACCGCTGGTGTGAGCGGGAGCCGCTGAGACCCCCTATTTTCCCACCTTCCTCAGACAATCTGGTATTGTTTGGCCGCAGCCTTAGTGATCCCTGCGCCGGGGCTGTGACTGACACAGCTTTGAGGCTCTAAGGCGTATTTTGAATTTCTAAAACCTCTCAGGAAGTCCCCGGGGTGCCTTCTGCCATTGTCTTGTTTCTCCTTTCGCCTTTTTCCCTTTCCACCCCGAACCCCTCCCGCCTCCCCCACCGCCTCCTCCCCCTTCCCCACCCCCCCTTCCTCCCCCCAATTCCAGGCCCTACAATCCCTAACACAACCCAGTTTTTTCTTCCCCTCCATGTTTACGCTCTGACTCTCTCTGGAACTGCTCAGCCAGTTCGCAAACATGATTTAAAAAAAAAAGAAAAACTAAATAAAGCTCTAAAAGTTCCCAAATCCTTGATCCGCTGTGGAGAAGAAGGGCTTTACTTGTTTGTATTTAATCAGCTGACACAAACTCCAGGATGTGTTGAAAAATAATAATAGAAATAAATCTTTCACTTAACTTATCGCTTGTGTCTGTCCCGCTACCCGCTCCGGCCATCCATCACCCATCCATCCCCACTGGGGCCGTGCAGAGGGACCGTCCCACAGGATGTGGCCGAGGAGTTTCCATGCCGGTGAGGCGTTTCCACCAGGAGCCCCCGAAGGGGTGCAGAGCCCCTGGCCCCCCAGTGAAGGGCCAGGCTGTTCCTGTGGCGGGGTCCGGGCTCAGCTACCCCCACCTCGGGCTTTCGTACACTGGGACCACTGAGCCGGCACTGCCCCATCCCTGGCAGCCCCCAGCCTCTCCTGGGCTCGGCACTATATAACCATTTCCCATTTCCAGTCTTAATCTTATAAGAATGAATTGAGAATGACCAGCGTAAATACACAGGTGCCACTGGGAGCAGAAACCACTCTTTAATCTCAGATATGAAAACAATTCCCTGCTCCGCTCGCTAGCAATCAGCAAGTGCTATCAGTGCCATGCTCTCCCCGGGAACAGGAGAGCTTATAAATATGAATTAGTGCAGAGAAAATCTACTCTCTTACCTAAAGCTAAATGTTATCTGGGTCCCTTTCCAGCAGTGGCTGACATTTCCAGAGTGCTTTTAGTCACATCTGCGGGAAGACAACTCATTTCTTGTTTTTTTTTCTATAAAAAAAAAAAAAGAAGAAGAGAGGGAGAAAGGAGAGAAAGAGGAAGCAGAGGAGGAGCAGGAGGAGGACAAGTGGCGGCGCAGGGAGATGCTGCCTTTGTTTAAAAAGGGAAATGCTGGATGCCTGAGCCACCACCGGGAGAAGGGAGATGCCGGGTGGGCTCTTCCCCAGTACCCGACGCTCACCGGGGAAAGGACAGGGTGGCCGAACCCCCGCGGCAGCAGCAGCACAAGGGGCTCCTGCCTGAGCGAGGCCTGGAAACACGGGTGCTCGGATCCCGGCGTGGATCCGAGCGGCATCCTGCTGCGGGGGGGACGTGGGGAGCAGGGACCCCACCCCGGCACCTCAATGTGCAGCACCAAGCACAGCTCAGGGCGGTGATGGCAACCAGTGCCGGAGGGACAGTGTCCCCCACGGAGACGGGTGCCCGCAGCCCCAAAGCAGGAGGGAAGCCCGGGAGGGTCTGGGTCCTGCAGGGATCTGCGGCATGGTTGGTCCCTGCATGCTGCCGCTGCCCAGAGGCACCTCCTGCTGCCGGTGCGGCACCACTGGAGTGGCACATACGGACCATGGAAAACAGCAGTGTCTGGACCGAGAGCAGGAGTCGGTGCCCGAGACAGAGCTGTGAGCATCCCTGGGGATGCCCCGAAAATGGGAAGGTTCAGCACCCATGGCCCTCTGCCAGAGCTGAAGAAACTGAGGCACAGCGTGGGAAAACAACCGCAACCCCAGCCGAGGGGATCTCTTTGGAGAGAGGGGAGAGCACAAGGAAGGCGATGGGGCGGGGGGGGCCCTGGGCACTGCCGACAGCAGGAGCTCAGCCCCGGCAGCACGTCCCAGGCACGGGGGTTGCTCTGCTCTGGCAGCGTCCTGGCTGGCGCATCTCTCCCTGCCTCTCCTACCCTCTGGCTCTGGGTGCACGAGGGACCCCCCCCCCCTGCTGCTGCCGCACCCCAAAAAGCTCTGTGCCTCCAGGGGCCACAGCTGCTGCTGATGGGAAGGATGCGGCCCCGCAGCAGGCATGCAAACCCCATTCCTCCTCCCTCCCACTGCCTGGCTCTGATCCCCGCTACCTGCGCACGCTGGCCTCTCACCGCAAACATATCTGCGAGGGAAGGAACTACAGACCACGAGAGTCTCTAATGGGATGCTTAAACCGTCTTTTAGGTTTTTAATGAGCGGTTCCTGGCAGGAATGCTAAACATCACTAGGTAGACAGACCTGTCTCGCTGTCAGGCGGCGCGATGTGTTTCTGTGTCCTTGTCTGGCTTAAGTGAGCTCTGACCTCATTTGCTTCGTGCCATTCAATTAACAAGGCGAGTGGCGCTGGGGAGGGGGGTGATGCCAGGGGGAGTTTAACCGTATGTATTAATTTCCATTTTATGTTCCAAACAATTGAGCATCACTCGGCGGCAGGAGGCGGCAGCCGGCCCGTCTCGTGGGTACCGTTCCCAGCCACTGCTCTGCCCAGGCTTTGCTTTGCCGGCGACCCCCCAGCCCAGCACCGGCGGCTTGTGGGGGTTCAGGGGGAGCTCAGGGGTCCCCACTCTGGCCTCGCCTTCCTGTCCTCCACCCAGAGAAGGATCTGCACCCCGCGCAGCCCCTTCGCTGTACTTCAATTAATGCCCCTCCATCTTGTGCTTCATCCAGAATGTCGATGGCTGCACAATGAGACAGAAATGACTGGGAAAAGGGCAAGAGAGGGAGAGAAATGTTTCCCGGGATGTTAAAAAAAGCGACTTCAGGCACCTAAATTTATGCTGCTCTAAAATGGATTTTATTCCAGTGTAATGAGAGAACAAAATAATTAATTCCTCTCCCGCAGACAAAAGGCTAGAGGCTTTCCTCCAGCCCCATCTTCCCACCAAGCCATCGGGAAGATGGGCCACTTCCAGGGGCAGCTCACCTGGTGCCAGGGCTGGATCCTGGATGTGCAGCCCAGCCCCTTTCTGCACCCCGGGAAGGTGTCCCGGCTGGGGACGGGGTGCTGCAAAGGGAAGCCCCCTCCTCTTGGGGCTGACGTGCTTGTGGGGCGTTGGGGTGTGCAGGGGACCCGGGCTGGCCGGCGGCCCTCACAACCCCATCTCCATCTCCTGCTGCCCAGGCTGGATCCCGTCCCATGCTCCATCCAGCGCCCACCCATGGGTGGCAGAGTGGGTGCTGCAGGCACTGTGGGCAGGATTGCAGCCCCCTCACCGAGGCGTGTTACCAGGTTTCCAAAGGGAAGGAGCTAGCTCTGCTTTTCAAATGCAGCCTCCTGCTCATTTGGGGGCTGGGGATAAACAGGGGGATTGTGCTTGTTCTAGATGAAGTGATAAATATTAATTACGCAAACCAGCCTCTTCCAGCCCACCCTTGTCTCCACAGCATACCAGGACGGGGAGAAACGGAGGCAGAGGCAATTTATTCACTTAGCAGGTCACTCCCTTTAAGAACATCCCTTTCAAAAGAGAGTTGTAACTAGACTAGATCAAGCAAGGCTGAGTTTGCCTCCCTCAGATATGATAAAATATTCTAATAAATACTTGGGAAGCCCATTACAAGGAGAACGTTTTGTGCCAGCGAGACCTTCGCGGCGGGGCCTTTCATGTGGGTCTCCTGTCCAAGCCATGGCAGCGGGGGCCATGCAGCGTCCCCAGGGCCCTGCCAGCATCGGCACCCGTCGGTCCCGTGTGGAAGGTTGCTGCCCTGCAGGACGCTCTCCCTATTTCCAATTTTTAATAGCAAAACATAAAAATCTGCTGCTGGCTCACAGCTTTGCGGAGGAGGGCTTGAAAAAGAGCCTGTCTCGCCCAGCCGGCTCCTGGACAAGGAAGGGGGGATGGAGCGCGTTGCCGAAGACACCCCCATGCCTACTGCATGTTTGGTGTCAGAGCTGACACTGCCAGCATGGTGCGACCCACGGCCAGGGTTCGTTTCCTCCTGTTGTGCATGCAGGAACCTCCTGCTCGGGTCCCTTTGCTGCAGGAAACTCAAAACCCCACGGGGCTCCCTGACAGTGCAAACAGCCGTGGACAGGACACAGGGCCAACTGCACCCCAGCCCTATCCCCATCCTCATCCCATCCCCAATCCCGCCCCAATCCCACCTCTGTTCCCATCCTGCTCGTGGCCCCAGTCCACCCCATTCCCATCCCCATCCCTAGCCTCACACCCCTCTCCCCCAAACCCTGCCACCAGTGTCGTGTCCCGCCCCCCCCTTCCCACCCCGTCCCCTCAACCCAATCCCGCCCCAATCCCAATCCCAATCCCAGCCTCGCCCTGCCCTCTCCCGCCCTCTCCCCCCCATTTCACCCGCCGTCCCCCCACCCCACCCCCCGCTCCCATCCGGTGGGCGACGGCGTCACCGTGCGGCAGCGCCCGGCAGCGCCCGCGTCCTCCCGGGGCAGGGCAGGATCCGGCCCCCGGGACCGGGAGGGGGGGGAATGCCGGGCTCTGAGTGCTCCCCGGGGCGGGGCAGGATCCGGCCCCCCGGGCTGGGTGCGGGGCTGCGAGTGCTCCCCGTGATGCGGAGCAGAATCCGTCCCTCGGCACCCGAGGGGGTGCTGGGCGCTCCCCGGGGACCGGGGCCCAATCCGGCGCGGTACCCCCCCCAGCCTGGTCGCGCCGCGGGGCCGGATCCCGGGACTGGTCTTCGAGTGATGGGGAGCGGCTGCAGCGTGGGGCGGGGGCCCGGAGCCGGCCTTCCCCCCCCCCGCTCCCGGAGGCAGCCCGGAGCCCCGAGGGGTGGCGGGGCGCGGTGCAGTGGCGGCGGCGGGCCGGGGGGTGGCACGGCCGAGCCAGCCCGGATCGCGGCGTCAGCCGGTGCTGCTGCCTGGGAGGGTCCCCGTGCACCGCAGCCCCGGCCCTGCATCCCCTCCCCCCCCGCCCCTTCCCTTCCCTCCCTCCCCGCATCCCCGCGGCCGCACGTCGCTCCATCCCCGCGTCCCTCCGCCCCGCCACCCCTCCGTCCCAGCTCCGCTCAGCACCCTGCGAAGCACCGCCGAGGAGCTGAGCCTTAACCCTCCCTCACCCCAGCCCCCGGGGTGGGGAGCAGCGGGGGGGGGAGGCCCTGCCCGCAGCACGGGGAGGGGGGGCAGCACGGGCCCGGGGGGCTGCGGCCGGGCGCGGGGCCGGCCCCGAGGTGTGCGGGGGCTGAGCGGCCCCCGCACCCGGCGCCCACCCTCCGCTCAGCCGCTCCGCGCCGGGGATGAGGCAGCGCCGGGGGGACCACGGCGACGCCGCACAGCAACGCCGCAGCTAACGGTATGTGCCCCCCGACATTAACGGGGAGCAAGGGGGGCTGTGGGGCCCGGGGGGCTGTTCCCCGGGTCAGCGGGTGTGCTTGATGTCGGGGTGGGTTTGGGGGTGACTGCAGGAATCGGGGTGCAAATACCCCAAGGTGCCAGTCAGCGGAGCACAGCCTGGACTGCGGGTGCAGGGTCCGGCATGCTGGGCTCTGAAAAGGTGGGGATGGGGTGGGAACCGGGGTGGGGGGTGTAGGGGGCCTGGTGTGAAAAGCTGGGGGGGGGAACACGACATAGGTGGGGGGGTATTATCTCAAAAAAAGGCAGCGTACGTGCCTGGTGGGAAGGAGCTTTGTGGTTGCGACTTCATCGCGCTCAATAATCCCAAGCACTGCTTTTTGCTGGGCCATCTGGGCGCTCGCACGCGTGGGGGCAGCGAGGCGGGGGGAGTGCGGCGATGTCTGGGTCTCCTCTTCTGAGCAGCTGGTGGGAGCTCGCCACCCCCGGCCCACCATGCCCTCCTCCAAGACCAGCAACGAGTACTGGATCGATGGGTCCCACCGTGAGACGGCCCTGGAAGATTTCTACGTCGTGGGCCCTGAGCTGGGACGGTACCAACTGCCAGGGGCGGGGGGGCAGGGGCTGGGCCGGAGGCAGAAGCCATCCTTGCGTGGGATTGTATCCTGATCTGGTGGGGAGAGGGATGGAGGGATGCAGGGGGCATGGATGAAGGGGGTGGAGGGATGCAGGGAGGGATGGGGGGATGGATAAGTGGGGGTGGTGGGAGACCCTGCCCTCACGTGTAAGCTGGGTTGTGTCATGGCACTGCAGCAGCGGTTTTGAGATCGCTGGCTGAGGGTTTGCAGGACGGGGCCTGGGTTCCCGGTGCGCATGGAGCTGTATGTTTCTCACCCTGGCGGTGGGGAGCGGGCTCGTGGTGAGACCCGTCTCACCTCTGAGCGGTCCAAGACTTTGTGGAGGTGGGCAATGAGTCTGGCACGGCGTGGGGCCACGTGGGTCCTTCCTGCAGCAGCCCCCTGCGCAGGACAGGCAGCGCAAGCCCCAGCAGAGACACGGCCCCGAGGGGCAGATCCATTCCCCAACTGGATTTGTCCCACCTGGGTGCCCGGCTGTGTCCCTGTGACTGAGGGGCGTGCGGTGCCTTGGAGGTGAGCTGCCTTGGCAGACACTGTCTGTTTGGTGAAGGCTCTCATGACTTACTTATTAGAGGCCCTACTGTAAATCCTCATGGGCAGGGGACATCAAGGCTGGCATGCCAGGTCCCATGGGTGCTGTGTGCCATTTCCCTGGACTGCCAGCAGACGCGTTGTTTTAAACCTGCCCGAAGGCAGCACCCACCTCTGCTTCCCTGGCGGGTTTGCCCTCACCACTGGCACGTGCCGCTCTGGTGCTGCTGTCCTCCCTGGCAGCTCGGCCCTTTCCCAGCCCTCGCGTGGCCCCTTGGGATGCAGCATCCGGGGGAGCCCGGGGCCGATGCCAAGAGCCCGCGGGCTCAGAAGGCTGCTGGTGACCACCACGCATCCCGGAGATGCCCAGACCCAGCTCCCATGTCCCAAGGAGGAGAGCGGCAGTGCTGGCACCGAGGAGCTCTCGTGCAGGGAGCGCTCCCAACCAGAGGGCAGGTGACAAGGGGCGGCTGGTGTCCCAGTACCCACAGGGCAGGAGGGTGCAAGGGGGTTCTGGGAACCTGTGTGAGAAAAGTCTGACAGTCCCATTTGAGGGGGGCTCTGGGCTGTGCTGGCAGGGAGGAGACAGTGCAGCCCGCCAAGCCCTGGCTCCGGAGCACATGTTTGTGGTGGTGGTGGTGGTGGTTCAGGCTGGGCGAGCCCCGGCCATCGCAGGGTTTCCATTGGCAGAGGAGCCTTTGAGCCTGAAAAACAGCAGCTTTGGTAAAAGCAGCTATGTAAGGCTTCTTGTCGAGGTGTGGCCAGTGCCAGCCCAGGGCTCGGCAGCACACAACCCTGCACAGACGGATGTAGGACAGAGGGACAGGCTCTGAGCCCAGGACCCACCATCCATCCACCCACCAACCCACCCATCCAGTTTCAGCATCCAGGTTTAAATCAAACTGATCTTGGTCTCGGAGCCATCTGCTCATGGCTGCACACCCGGCACATGGGGCACACGGTGTGAGCCGGGGCAGGGGGTGCCTGCTCCCCATGCATGGCTTTTGCTTAGTGCCTCTCTGTCACAGTGTGCCGACGCTGCTCAAGCCGCCGTGCTGGAGGTCGGATCCTGCTCTGGCCTTAGAAGCCACGGGGAAAGGGGGGATGGATGGAGGCAGCGCAGGGTGGCTGTCCCACTGGCCGTGCTGCCGTGCCAGTGGGGAGCACCCAGCCTGACGTGCCCTAGGGGCGGCTTGGAGCACTCTGGGTGCCGCTCTCGACCATCGCAATGTGGCCACGGGCAGCAGTGTCTGGCTGGGGTGCGGGCTCGGCCATGGGTTCACACCATCCTCCCCACAGGTCGGCCCCGGCGCTTGGCAGGCTGCACGTGCCCCCGCCGCTGGTCCAGGCTCTCTCGGCAAATCCCATTGTTTGACATTTTCCAGTTCATCTGTAAAGCAAATGCAATTATCTCCTGTTGCAGTCAAGGTTGATTGTGGATATTTATTTGAGGCCTTAAGCAGCAGCAAGCGGTGGCTGCTGGGGGCCGGCAGGCGAGGGGCTGCGGTGTAGCGAATGCCGGCGCGAATCCCAGCACTGCCGTAATTGGGAACACGCAAGGGGCAGCCGGCGCCGCGCCACAGGCACAGCAGGCTGCGCTGCATCCGAGCAGCAGCCCCAGCACCTCCTAAACGCCGAGCCGAGGGCTTCTAAATGATCCTGTTAGCAGCAGGAATCAGGCTGCAAATTATCCGTGCGGAAAAATCTTGCAGGAGGGTGAGAGGCCCCAGGCCTGGGCTGGGATTAGGCTGCAGTGAGGTGATGGAGAGATGAGGAGTGGGGGCTGCCCACGTTATTGTTGCTGTTGCAGCAGCAGCGATGCCATTTTGGGTTCAAATTGAAGCTTTCTGCCTGTTTTCCTGAGCTGGAGGAGAGAAAGGTGACGTTCCCCCCCCCACCTCCAAGCCTGAAAAATTTGTTTCCAAATTGCTTTTTATTTGCAAAATAAAATTTCGTAGAAAATGCTGAGCAAAAGGAAGAAAATGTTTTGAAAACGCCCAAGGTCTAGAATTGCCGGGTTTTCTTGCCCCGCAGCATCCTCAGGCCCTGTGGTACACGGCTCTGCCGTTGCCATGGGAACACGATTCCCAAGTTCAGCCGGATGAGTTGCAAAATCCACTCTCATTTTTTAAAGCAAATCTCTCTCTTACACGAGCGCTCCCCAGGAAGCGCCGGCGGCGACGGCAGGGCGTTCGGCATGTGGTGCTGAAGCCGCGCGGTGGGTTGGTCTTGGTCTCAGGGGAGATTTTGTCGCAAAAGATGGTGTCTGGGCACATCGGGCTGGCCTTTGGTGTCGGTGCTTGCCTGGGCAGGTGGGCACGCCATGCGCCTCGAGGCAGAGCCTGAACTCGGTCCCAGAAGATGGCAAAGCCAAAGAGCGATAAAACGTGGTCGATTACTTGGGGGTGAGAATTAATCTGCTCCAAGGAGGCAGGCAGCAAAAATGACATTGCAAACGAGCCCCATAATGGCCTGCAGCAATGGGTTGCTTTCACTGTCCAGTGGTTAGAAAACATTATTAACTAGATCTAAAAATCCCTGGCAGCTGAGGGACACTGCGGGGCTTTAACGGGAACGATCCCTGTCGTGACTTGGAGTGGTTTAACCTGGCGGGGAGGTTTCATGGCGGTGCGGGATTGCCCCTTGTGCTGTGGCCTCCTGGCACTGTGGGAACACAGCCGGGATGGGGACCCTTCCAACGTCCCCGTGGTCCCCGCTGGGGTTGTCCTCGCGGCTGCGAGTGAGGAGAGGGAGGCTCCGTCCTGTCGTGAAAGCCGCTTAAGGATTTAAACCCCCTGTAGGACTCGTTTTTGATTAAAATGGCTTTACCGGGTAAAGCTGGAAATGATGCGGGGAAGGGGATGCACGGGGGGAGATGCATGCTGAGCTCCCCAGGCCTGGCACCAGCAAAGGTTTTGGCGGCGGGGGCGGGGGAAGCATGGGGTGAGCAGGGACCCCCTGCTCTGTCCTGGCCAGCTCACGCACCTCTGCCCTCCCACAGGGGAGCCACCTCGGTGGTGTACAGCTGCGAGGAGAAGGGCACGGGCACCCCGTACGCCGCCAAGATACTGAAGAAGACGGTGAGTGTCGGTGGGGTGGGGGGGCTGCAGGGTGTGGGGGGGGGCTCGGCTCTGCTCCCAAAGCATGTCGGCACCAATGGGGCACCGGGACGGGCCACAGGGCTGTCGGCCAGGACATCGCTCCCGCGGTCTGGGACAAAAGCGCTGGGGTTTGGGCTGGGGGTGCAGCAGGCTGGGGGGGTACTGGGTGCATTTTGCTGCTGCTGGGGAAATGGGCCCTGGGACAAAGGTGGGAACCTGCAGGAGCAATGGGGAGGGAGGTCACTGCACGGTGGGGGGCTGGACCCAGACCCGGCAGCGCAGGTAACGCCGCCTCTGTGCGGGCTCTGCCTTCCAGATCGACAAAAAGATCGTGAGGACGGAGATTGGGGTCCTGCTGCGGCTCTCGCACCCCAATATTGTGAGTACGACCCCATGGGAAACCATGCTTGCACCCCAGGTCCCCTCCCTGCCTTGCAGATGGGCTCGGGGGTGCCTGGTCCTCGCCGTGGCACCGTGACTCCCCCCTCGCTGCCGCATGAAACTCCTGGTCCTTGCAGCGCATTTGAGCTTCCCAGCTCTGATATCGAGGGCCAGGGCCCCCCTGTCCTCCCCCCCATCCCCTGGCCTGAGATTTCCATTTGGTAAGCAATTTCCATTGAGGAGATCAAGTGAATACCACAGAAAATTGCCCATCTGTAATGAATCCTGCAAGGGGAGATAAAAGGCGAGGATGGGGCTGTGGGTGCTGGGCGCTGCGTCCCAGTGCGGCTGGCCGCTGTTTCTCTTGCTCAGCGCTTGGGGGATAACGGCAGCTTGGCTGGAACGATTTGCAACGCCTGGGAGCGGATCTAATCACCGCCGGTGTCAGCAGAGCTGGGCCCACCGTGTTGGCCCCTCTGCAGCGGCAGGGGCCGTGGGGGGCTCCGTGGCCCCCGTTCCTCCATCTGCCAAGAAGGCTTATTCCCGGCTGCTTAGTTCCACCAGCAAATTGCAAAAGCATCTTGGAGACGACCTGACTTAAAGAAATAACATATAAAGACACCTGGCAGCTGCTGCTGCCACAGCACTGGCTCTGTGGGGCTGCGACGGACCCTGCTCCAATTGATTTTGTAGCCAGGACGTCACCGGGATGTTGCCTCACCGCTGGCTGCTGCCACCCAAGCTGCCGTTTGTTTGCAGTCTGGCTGAAAACCCCGGGCACGGCTGCTTCCAGCCCAGCACTCAGCCATCCTCGGAGCAGTCGGTCTTTGCTCTCTGGAGGAGCCCCAGCAAGGACGTCCTGCCTACCTGCTGACGTCCCAACCCTTGATGCAAGAGATGAAGCTGAAGGAAATCCAAAAATGAGGATGATGGGGGCAAAGGGGCGTCCCAAAGCCCCTGGGCCAGCTCAGCACAGGCCTGCTTTGGGGTGTTTCAGCATTTTGGGTCAATCGGGCGCTTCAGCCTTTTCCACAGAGATGTTTTTCCCCCGTCCCAGGACGTTTGGGCAGATGCAGGGACAACAGCTGGGATGGGGATCACCTGCTTGGGTGACATGAGCCACGGATGGGGAGAGGCTCCTCTGATGCGTTATCAGAAATACAACAGAAAATTCAATTTCTGCCCTCCCTCCTCCTCCGCTCTCCAGGCAGTGGCACCATGGAGACGCAGAGGAGGAACCAGACGGGCAGTTTTAATATTTAAATCACTGAGTTTTCTGTAGGGTTCTGCTTACTCCCCAAGTTCAAGTGATTTTTGAAGAAGAGATGCTCCATTTCATTATTTACACTGGTGCTGTCTATGCACTCGCTATCGTTCAGCACCAACCTCAACAGCAGATGATAATAGGATTGTAAACTTTTGAAGTTAATAGGAAAATTATAGTGCTTCCGTGTATTATTATAATGCAATAAGCTGCCACATAGTGTCTCTCACCCTGCGGGGTATCACGGCTTGTCACCCAGCCTATGAAGGTAATGATTAAAGCCCCATGAAATTCGCAGTGTCACAAAAGTCTTAAGAAGCATGAAATTCTCTGTTTTCCATTAAAAAAAAAATTGCATTTTTGACATATTTTTAAGAGAGACCTGTTAATTCCAGATTTGCTGCAGTGGCACAAAGGTCTCGTGCAGACGAGCTCACCTTGCGTGGGAGCTAAAAAACAAAAATCAGGAGAAAAAAAAATAAATCAGTTTCCTTAGTGCCTCTTCTGCTGCAAAATGGTCCAAGGGCCATTTCCAAAAGCACCTGCAGGGTCCCGGGGCCCAGAGGTGCTTTTGGTCCCTCGGGACTCCATGCATCTCTCCTGCATCCCTGCAAGTGCAGATGTGCAGGATCCGTCCCAGAAGGACAAGGACAGGGCTTTGCCAGGGGTCGCTCCCACACCACGGAGGCACCCGAGGTGCCAGCATGGCTGAGGAAGCTGCGAAATTACAAAGCTTTCAGTGAGCTCCTCTTCCAGCTAACGAGCTCGGAGACGGGAAGAGGATAAAGGTGCCATGTGCCCGTCTCTTCCATTCCCAGCATCTTTAATGCACAATTAAGTGAGCAGGGCTGTTACAAACAGTTAAAAAAAAATAAAAATCAAGTTCAAACAAATAAAAAGGCAAGGAGGCAAACGTGGTGGCTGCCCCATAAGCCCCTTACACCCTGGTGGTCGCGCGCTCCTCCCAGCATGGCCAGCACCCGCATCCTTCATCTCTCCTCTCACCCCTTTCAGATCAAGCTGAAGGAGATCTTCGAGACGCCCTCCGAGATCGCGCTTGTCCTGGAGCTGGTGACAGGAGGAGAGCTCTTTGACAGGTACGACCGGCCCCGTGATCCCCATCCCGGCTCCTAACGAGGTGGGGGTGAATCCCACCCTGATAGTGGGGGAGGAGGATGAGGATGGAGGGGGCTGATGCACACCATGGTTGGGGGGATGGGGGCTGAGGGGGGTCCGTGCTGCTGTGCTGACCCCGTGTGCCCACAGGATCGTGGAGAGGGGGTTCTACAGCGAGCGGGACGCGGCCCACGTGGTCAAGCAGATCCTGGAAGCCGTTTCGGTAACGTGCCCCCAGCGTGTGTTCCCCCGTGCCAGCCCCTGGGGACGCCCGCTGTGGAGGGGCCTGCACAGCTCAGGGGTGTTGCTGCGGGGGCTGCGCCCTCCCAGGGTACCCCTGGGGAGAGGCACCCAGAGCCCCCAGCACCCCTGGGGAGAAGCGTTTGCCTGCTTGCCCTTGGCCCTCCAAAGGCATTGCTGGCGGAGACGCCTCTCCCGAGCTGCGTTTAGGGGGAGGAAGGAGAGGAGGGAGGAAGGTCAGCGCTGCTCTGCATCACGAGTGGGCTGGAGATGGGGTTTCTATGGCAACGGGAGGGTTTTAACATGGAAATTCCTAACGGGAAACGTCCTTCCCGCGCCTCGGCAGCCCCGGCACCGCAAGCATTGGGTGTTTCCAAAGGAACAGGCGGGCGAGTTGGTCCTGTGTTCGTGCTGGGTCCCCGATCGCAGACAGTCTGTCCGAGGCAGATGGGGCTTCCCCTCCTTCCTGCATCCCCGCTTTCTCTCTCGCTGTAGTATCTGCACGAAAACGGAGTCGTCCACCGCGACCTGAAGCCGGAGAACCTGCTCTATGCAGACCTGTCCCCCGAGGCTCCCCTTAAAATCGGTGGGTTTGATGGAAGCCCCCCCAGGGGGGAGGTTCGTGGCACAAGGGGGGTTAATGGTGCCTCTCCCTGACGGCAGCGCCGCTCCCCTCTGTGTCCCTCCAAGGTGACTTTGGGCTCTCCAAGATCGTGGATGAACAGGACACCATGAAAACTGTCTGCGGGACGCCTGGGTACTGCGGTGAGTGGGACGGAAGAGCTGGGGGACCTGGGGAGGCTGCTCCCTGCCACAGGCCGCACACAGCTTGGTGCAGGGATGGCTGATGGCAGTGCTGGGCTCGGGAGACACTGCTGGTGCCCAGGCGTTTCCTCCAGCCTGAGGATCGCACTGCGGCCGTGCTGCTGGGAGCTCCCCACACCCATGCATTGAACCCCAAACTCTGCTTCCAGCCCCCGAAATCCTCCACGGGTGCCCGTACGGCCCTGAAGTGGATATGTGGTCCGTGGGCGTCATCACCTACATCCTGTGAGTAATGCTGCCGCAGCGGTGAGACGGTTTGCTCCGCTCCAAAATGCCAGCACGGCTGCACCGGCAGCGGCGTGTAGCTCCTGTCTCCTGTGTTCGCAGGCTCTGTGGCTTCGAGCCCTTCTTTGACCCACGAGGGGACCAGTACATGTACAGCCGCATCCTCACCTGCGACTATGAGTTTGTGTCCCCGTGGTGGGACGAGGTTTCCCTCAACGCCAAGGACTTGGTGAGTGAGCCTGCGCTGGGGCTCGGCAGAGGGGGCTCGGGGCTGCTGAGTATGAAGCCTTCCAATCAATGCTTGTGAAGATAACAAAAGTAGGGGGCATTTAACAAAATGAAGCCTTTTCATGTGTCTGAAATTGGTTACAGGTCAGAAAATTGATCGTTCTGGACCCCCAGAAGAGACTGACTGTCTACCAGGCTCTGGAGCATCCCTGGGTCACCGGGAAAGCCGCTAAATTTGCTCACATGGACAGCACGCAGAAGAAACTGCAGGAATTTAATGCCAGGCGGAAACTGAAGGTAAGGTGAAAAAGCCCCATTAACCCCCAGGGGTGGCTCACAGTCGCATTGCCTCGTGCAAACTGTTGGGGCCACCAAGAGCCGCTGTCGCAGGATCCCTGGCCCAGAGCAGATAAATATTCAGCAACACACAGCAGCCGGGGGGCTGGCTCGGGGAGGGGGTGAAGTACGATGGAGCGGCCCCTTGTGCAGCTGCGTCCCCAGGCAGTGGCAGCTGGGCTGCCCATGGAGGCAGCTGCTGCCAGGAAAAGCCCTGCCCGAGGCGAAGTGCTGTGCTTCCCAGCCTAGCATGGCTGAAGGAACGGGCACGATCTCCCCTTCCGCACGCTACGGGGGTTCGTGCGCCTTGGGAACAACATCGAAGGGGAGAGGTCTGCCAAACAGAGGCTAATAACCACTCCTCGCTGCTGTGCCTTTGCAACAGGCTGCCATGAAAGCCGTGGTGGCTTCCAGCCGCTTGGGCAACCACGGGCACCATGACTGTTCCCGCGGCGGGCGCAGCCAGGGGGGTCCCCGGGGCGCCTGCCTGCCCCAGGGGACGGGGACCGCCGGCCCCGAAGCCACCACCACCGAGGACCTCGATGCTTTCCGGAGCGACTGCCCTGCCATGTCCAAGGTTCCTGTGAACGGCGCCAGCTGCAAGAGCTAATGCGCTTGGCGCCACTGCCACCTCACCACGGCTTCGACAAGCAGTACCCCACTGACCCTTGGACGCCGGCATGGGGAGAGGCGGGGGCAGCCGGGGGGGACAGGAGCACCCTGAGTGTAGGCACGCATCAGGAGCCCGTGGTCTGTCGTGTGGAGCATCCTTATTTAGTGTCCTGTTGCCAGTGCAGTTGTACCTGGTCACTGTGAGTGTGTGTCTGTACGGACCCAGCTGAGGAAACAAGGCTGGGGACTCAGTCTTCCGATAAATTAACAGTTTTGGCCACTGTGGCACGAAAGGATCCCACATGGCTTAAAAATGAGAAGCAAGCAGCAGAAAAAGGATTTCTTTCACCTTCCCTACGAAGGCAGTAAGTTGTCTTTACAACAGAGTTTGTGAGTCCCTGTAAATAGTCCTGAAGGGTTTATTTGCTTAGGGGAGAGGGTGTGTCTGGATCATCGCTGAGCATCGATGTCCCAGCTACAGTCGCTGTTACAAGACCCAGCCGTAGGTTTACTGCTATATTACACAAGGTTTGTAGGAGCCTTTGAACCCAGCTGTTTAATCCTATCTGGAGAAAAAGTGTTTGCCAGTGGTTCCTTTATTATCGCTAGAGGGTAGACGACCTCTGATTTGTGCTTTTGTTCCACTCCAGTTTCATTTGTTCCCACATTCGGTCTTGCTGTGGATACGTGGTGGTGGTAGGACTGTCACGAACTGGGAATGCCGGCTCGTCTGCCCTCTGCGTTGGCATTCCAGGTTACCATTTACGTGATGAGTTTTAACGAAGAACAATGCAATTCTTTCTACGGCACATTGTAAGACTTTGTAACATGTGATGGTGCTGTTGTTTCCTGAGTGAGGACAATGAGTTTATACGTATCTTGGTTTTTTAAGACTAATGAAATCAGTTGACAAGCTTCTCGAAAAGAAATTTTTTTAGGCAGTTATTTACCAAGCCACAGGATAAGCATTTGCAGATTTTAATACAGAACAAGTAATCAGACAGGAAAAGCCATATTACGCGTTGGGTGATTACAGAAAGCTGGGCGGCAGCTCCGCAGTCCCAGCTGGTGTGATCCAGCGCGGGGTTTGCTAACCCAAGGCAATAACCATGACCTGCAGCCCTCCCAGTTTGCGCCATACGCTTATAACAGCATCTTTGGGCAAAAAAAATCTCAACTGGAGAATGAAATCTAAACACAAGGATATTTTTTTCCAGGCTGGGCACACAGAACCCAGTAGCTTATAAAAGAGGGACGGCAAACAGAAATTAAAATTTTGCGGAAGCTGAAAGCTGCTGTTCCGGACACCCGGCTTGGGGCAGAGGGTGGGTCAGCAGGTCAGAGCTGGGATCAGAGCGGCAGGAAGGCAAACGTAACACAGCGACTTTCACATTTATTTACAGCACAAGCAGAAATCATAGAGACTACGTGTAAGGGCTGATCCATACTGTATGAAGCTCATCTATCTTTAGGGTGCTTGTAAAGTCGAATACAGAGGAGAGATTGGATCTTCAAGAGGGTTTTTTAATTGGAAAGATATTAGGTCTTGACCAGAAATGTGCATTTTTAAATTTTTTTTTTAACTGTCAGTCATACCTTCAACAGGGAAGCAGATGCACAGCAAGATATCACTGTGGAGAAAGCAAATGCTGATAACAAGGGAGAATGCTTCAGCAAGGGGAAAATTATTTATTTTGCTTTGCATTTTGCAGGAGGGGCAGTTGGTTTCTCTCTTTTTTGGTTTTTTACTATAGAGGGCTGAACCTTGCAGTGTGCTGAACTCCATTCTTTATCCTATAAGCGTGCTTAGGGTGACACTCGCTGTCCTGCAGACTCCGTGATGTGTTCCTGTGGGGTCAGAGCTCCCAACTTTAACCACGTTGTTTACTAACCTGGGTCTTAAAAGACTATTTTATATCCTTTGACACAAAATACTCACTTAAATGCCTTGCAGGACCAAGCCAGAGTGCTCAGCACACCCCGAGCCTGTGAAGCAGGGACTGATGCTGGGAAATGCTGAGTAACCTTGCCCTGCCTGCACTCTGATCCTGCAGGATGACGGGGAATAATAAATGTTATTAATTAGGTAACAGTGAGTAACAAAGTGTCTTCAGCCATGGAAGGCACCCCAGGGAAAACTGTAAGCAAAAGGAGTTTGCCTCTTATGTCAACAAAGTATTATTCCACAAATATTGGTACTTAAAAGGCAGAAAAAAAAAAAAGTACTCCTGGGAGTACAATACCATTTTGGTCTGTATGCCATTTTCAGAATGTGTTTTACTAACTTCAGTATAGTGGTGACATTTCCGATATTGCAGGCATTTATAAAGAAGTATAGACAGCTAATAAAGCGTCAAATGTCGTAACGTGGGCTCTGTTTTCACTGTTAGTCTCAGAATACGAGGGCTAAAAATGGACAGGGACAAAGAGCAGCTTGCTGAGGGCCACTTTTTTCTGATTTTTTTTTTAACCCATTTTGATACGACAATTTATTTTCAGGCTCTAGACAAGTAAACGCTCTCCCTGTGTGCGGATCTCCCCAGGGTTACGGCAATTTGGCTTCGCACTACAGGACTGACAGAGATCTTCTGCTCCTTTTGCCTTAGCGCAAACACGCGCCAGCCTTTGCGAGCAGGGCCTGTGTTACGCAAGGGCGGGTAGGCCTGCAAAGTAATTTAACCTTAAAAAAAAAAGACAAATCCCTTGTACTGCTGAATTAGAAAAAGCACCTTTGGCTAACCCTTGGACGGACGCGCTGGGCTGAGCGGCCTCTGCCCCGAGGGCCGGGCCCAAGCACACCGGGGGGGGGGGGGGGGGGGGGCTGAGCTGCCCCACCCCGATGTCACAGCGCAGCCCGTGTCGCCCGGGACACGGAACTGAAGCCCTGACGTCACTGCCTCCAATAAAGGGCGATCGGGGGCGGAGCAATCGGGAGAGCGGACGCGCGTGTGTTTTGGCGGCGGGAAGGAGGCGTCCTCCGCGCGAGCGTGGTCCGCTGATTGGCTGTCGCGTTGCCGGGGGAACGCGGCGCGTGCGCAAACAGAACCAGAGCGAGCTGCCTGATATGGAGAGAGGCGGCGCGGCGCTGCCGTCCGCCCTGCCTTAGCGCACGGTAACGCCCCCCACTCCCCCCCCCGGCCCGAGGGGATGGTGGCCTGGAGAGGAGGAGGAGAAGGAGGAGGAGGAGGGGAGAGAAGGGGGAGAGGGCGGCCCGGCCCTTCACGGGGGAAGGAGGAGGGGCGGCCCGGCCCCTCAGCGCGGGGGGCGCCGGGCCCGCTTCCCCCACACCCCGGCTCTTACCTCACGGCGAGTCCCGGTGGGGCGGCCCACCCCGCCCTTAGCTGGTCCCGGGAAACAGCGGGGGAAGCTGGGGGCAGGGAGTGCCGGCTCGGGTGGGGCCGTTGGAGCTTCGTAGTTTCCCTAAACCGCGCGGTAGTGCCGGACTTGGTGTCCTGCCCCGAGCCCGCGGGGTCTGGCGCTTCAGCGCAGCGGTAACGTGCTTCCTCCTCTCCTTCCGTGGCAGGACCGCGACCCAGCGTGCCGAGGAGCCCGGGGTCTTCGGCTGTGTAAGTACAGGAAGATTTTCTTCTTCGTGGGTGGTACAGTGAGCCTTCAGGTTTTTAAGAAACGCTCTGTACTTGGTTCGCTCAGATTGTATTTATAAACTACGTGTAAAAATTGGCACAGTATGGTGTAATTTGTTGGATGTGACAAGTGACCTCAGTTTTTGGGATTTGGTAGTAGGGAACTGCAGAATGTGCAGGCCTGCGGCAGCATTTTTTTATTTATTTGTGACAGTTTTTCCTACACTTACATATTCAGTAAATCTTTGTGTTGCAGAGCTATAGAAAGATATGCTGTTAGAGTTAATTAGTTTTGGAGAATTCATGCAAAGAAATATTAATCCAGCCATATTGAAGGTAAAATGGTACATAACTGTAATAATACATGTTCTATTTGACTCCTATAATTCTTTTTTTAAAAAAGGAGGACAAAAGTGGACCAAGCATTGGGTAACTCTTACATTCCCCTTTTCTTCAGAGCATGCTGGAATTTTCCTTTTCTACGTGAAAATAGCCATGACAGATCAAGAGTATGTTCTTTGCATGTGGAAGAAGCGTTTATGGCCAGCCAAGGTAAAGTGGGTGTACAAATGAGGAAAGGGTTGTGGATGTAGCTTAGAAATGGATGAAACTGAGTAGTAAGTGAGAGGTCCAAGTAAACACACATATTTTTAAAAAGTGCTAATCTGTAGAGATCCTAATAATGCAACCAGATGCTGTGGAATATTGGTCTATTCTGTGCTGTTCATATTAAAGATGTTTTGATGTCAGATCTGTGCTAAAGTCTAACAGACCCGGTCAAGGATTTTAAATGCATGTTTTTCTCTTTAATGTAGGTTTTGTGCAAAACTGGAGTTGCTAGGGAAACATCTGTTACTAATGCCAAGGATACTTCTTTGAAAGTTGAAATACTTGGCTTGAAAAAACAGTTAAGTATCCTTGCTACTGTTATATATTTGTGCTCTTAGATCTGTTAAAACAAAAAAAGTAATCCCTTTATCTGAAGGTATCTGTGAAATGAGATCATTGATTTAGAGAGGTATCAGGTGGCTAACCCCCAAACCCGTTGCCTTTTTAGAGCTAGCTGTGTAGTTGTCTTGTGGAACATCTGTAAACAAAGTTCTGCCTGTTAGCTGAGTGGGGGGGGGGGTTCCCCTTAACTTCTGCTAACAAGTATGGCTTCTGGGGAAAAAAAAAATCGCAAGTCTGTTGCCAGATGAAAGCAGTGTTGTGCTGTTAGTAGTGTTTAATGCTGTGAGATTTTTCTGTCAGCTTTGTTGTATTTTCAGGATTAGCGTGAACTGTGCGGATGCTGTACCACTGAAGGAAGAGTGTATAGAAAACATTGTCTCTAACTTAGGTGAGGAGATGCCATAAGACTTGCTGCCTTGTATATATTCTGAATGTAAAATATACACAGAAGCTCAACGTGGTGGACAATAGTTATATATTTCACCTCTGTATTTATTGAGAGAGGGTTATTTCTTTTCCCCTCTTTCTTTTTCATCTGTAAAGTTTGAAAATAGATTAAATGTGATCACAGCTACTTTTGCTCTTCCCTTGTGTAGTGCATTGGAAGGAATGGTGAAGATACTTGTGTGTACTTCCATCAAAATAAGGCATTTCTGTGTTTCTGTTCTTTGCCTTAAGAATCATGGGTGTTTTAAGTCTTAAGTTGCATCTTAAACAAAAGAGATGTTATAAATAAAATTTCTTATTTCTATGAGAAATAAAGATTATTGCATTTATTGTGTGTTCTTCTTCATCAGATCAAAGGAGTAATTCGAGTGAGGCTGTGGAAGAACTGAAATACCGCCGTTCTCTTAAAATTGCCCTGGATATTTTTCATCAAAATGCCTCACCCAGACAAGTACCACCTTCAGAAGGACCAAGTACTCGGTTATCCCAGGAGAACAACACAGGATCTCTCTCCTCTACCCCCTTACGTAGGGGACGATCGCTCTTTCACTCTAAAGAAAAGTCAGAGCCTGAGATTTCCAAGAGGAAGAGAGACCAAAAAAATAACCCCAGCCTGAAGACGGAGACAAAAAACCAAACCCAGAAAGTTTCTTTGATTTTGGAGGAGAGCACTAGAGCATGTGAAAGTGGAATGAACCTTTCCAAATGTGGTACTGGGGACCTGTGCGATACATCAAACTCACGTAGTCAAAACTGCAAAATACCAGAATCAAAATCACTGGTAAGACCAAAAAAAATCAAGCCCAGATTGTTGACAGAGTCCAAAACAGGAAATAAAGTCTCCCTTAAGCCGAAGGAGGAAAAAAGTAAGCAAGGAGGAAGAAAATCCAGAGGTGCAGGATCACCTGTCTGGTGTGGGAATGGTGTCCCCAAGGATGAAGCACAGCCGCTTGCTGAGGAGGGGTCTCGCTCTGTCCCCTGCAAGCCTGACACAGTGGTACCTGTCAGAAGGGCGAACGCCAGGGGTCAACCGAAAAGAATGTTGCTGGATTCCTCCTGTAAAAGTGCCTCTGATGATTTGGAAAAAGGCATCAGTAGTGAGAGCGAAAGTCTAGTGAAGCAATTGGATAGCAGAAAAAAGCCAGTGGGTTCAAAACAGATTACTGGAGAGCAAGAGACTGGTGCAACTGTGTCCTTGCACAGAAAAAGGAAATGCAGGAATTGCCCTGGATCTTCATCTGGGCCATCTAAAAAGGAGGCGCTTCCGGATAGCTTCCCCTCTCAGCGTAAAGAGGAGGAAGATAAGAATACTTCATGCGTGGTTATGAATAAAGTAAAGCAGTTTCAGCTGTCTGACTTTGAAGAAGATGAAGGTGGGCATATCTCTTGGGGAAGGGAAAACTTCATCCCATTTGATTGTTGAGCACTGTTACTCATCTTGGGATGTGCTGCTTTTGTGAATGAGGTTCTTAAATTGCTGGATTTAATTTTGGTGTAAGTTTTGGAGAAACACCAAATGCAGTTGCTTTGATACTGGCTAAAAACTGGTATGGTACTTAGGTGGTCTGGAGTTGTTTGGGGTTTTGCATTGGGAAACTGTACTTAGCAGTAATTCTTACTCTTTATACTTGCAAATTTCACATGTAGGTTTGTTTTTTCTTCACTGCTGTCTAGTTAGTGTGCAGGTCAGTGTTGAGATGAAATGACACTATGTAAAGGAACAGGCTGGTACAGAGTCCTGAAACCAGCCTGTTCTTGTTCCTTTCCCTTTTTCATCTTTTATTCAGATTATTAGGATTTTTACCTAGGCAGAAAACTGAGAGTGCGTGTGGTGTGGCAGACCCTTGTGTTTTGGTGACTCATGCTGCTGTGGGCTCTCTTACGCAGCCATGTGTTTCACCTGGTCTAAGCTGATGCTTTTTTTTTTACAATCACTATTCCACACTTACGAACACTGGTACTCACTGCTGTTGGCAGGACTGGAATCATCTGACATGTCTTCAAAGATAGTTTCCTCAGAAAGTTTCTCTCGCCTCTCAGCTCTGGTAGATGAAGAGGATGAGGATGAAGAACTTCCTAGTATTTTATCACATCAAGGTGAGACATCAGGGTACCTGTATTGAGACCTCTTCCCCCAAGACTGATGTGCTCTTTTAGGGTATGCGTGCTTCTAGTTTGCTGACAAGCCTTGGTAATGAAACCTAACCTTTCTAGAGAGTGAATCCAGCTTGCTTCGAGCTTGGAATAAAATGCAGCTCTTGGATGCCCCAGAAAGGCTTTTGGAACCAGAATGAAACGCAAATCATTGTGAAACTGGGCAAGGGCCTAGAACTGAAACTTCTGAGTTCTGTGCTGCATTTTGGGGGGTGGAGGGGATACCCTGTCACCTGTAAAAGCATTGAGGTGAAACTCCTGAAAGGAGGCTGATAAGAGAGGGTGAGCTAACTGTCTTGTCTTGTTTTTTTAAAAGAAAAATTACTTTATTTTTCATCATAGAACCACAATCAATTGAAGAAGGGATTTTGGTCTGGTGCAAATTCCGAAGGTACCCTTATTGGCCAGCAGTGGTAAGAACAGCTTGCTGCCTTCTTAGAGTGCCATTGCAAGGGGTCTAATAAGGAGCAGCTTACTGAGTTCTTGAGTGTCTTTTGCCCTTCTTGACTTGTGTATGGCTGGAAATGGTAAAGATCTTCCAGTAAATCATTTCAAAGATAATAGAAGTAAATTTACCTATGACAAAAACGTGTAAAAAAATAAACATGGTTGGTTGACATATGTTTATATTGGAACAGAGGATTACTACTGAGCCCTTATAGCTTGTGTTGTGACTTAGGGTTGTTATACCCAACAAACAAAAGAAAGAGGATGGGTCCTTGTGCACTAACAGAACCGCTCCATCGGGGTAACTTGCTATTCTTGGCACTTTAAACTTAATTTTTCATATTTGTGTAACTTCCTTTAAGTATGGGGTGTACTATATAGTATTGATTGGAAAATGTTACAAGTATTAGGATGCTAATGAGACTCTATCCTTTCAACAGGTTAAAAATGTGAAGCGGAAATACAAAAAGGCTTGTGTGCTGTTCATAGAAGGGAATATAGATGACAAGAAAAAAGGGTAAATGTTGTGGATTCTGATCACATTCTGGGCAGTGTCCTGTACTCTCTTCTCAGTAGAAGACAGTTAAGGCTGTTGGTTAAAACTAAGGTTGACCACAGAGGGAGGGACCAAGGTAGGTGAGGGTCTGCAGGTGTGGACTGCATGCTTTACCATGCAGCCAGTTGAGACGGGCTGGCATTCATGCGAACAGCGGACACAGATGAGGAATAAAATAAAAAAAAAAGGCTTGGAACCCAGCTGCCGTTTTTACATGTGGTGGCAAAACTTTCTGGAGGCACAGGCCTGCCTTTAGTTTTATTTTAAAGCCAGGTACTTCTCATTTGTTAAAAGATTCCATAGTTTTAGCTTATTATGAAAACAAAAACTAGTAAAACCTGCCTGCCTGAATTCCTTATGAAACCTAATTTTCAGGGAGGTGTAGAATTGCAGTAAATAGAGGTGCAACTCAACTGCTTCTTTCCCTAACTGTGTTTCTTTGTTTTGTCAAGTTTCTCAGTATCTCTTAGGAATCTGAAGCACTTTGATTGTGAAGAAAAGCAGGACCTCATAGTAAGTACTACCAGTAAACTGTAACTGCAAGTGTATACATGTGTTGGGAAAATAAAGTTGTATACAGAATGTATAGCTGACCCTGCAGGAGGAGTGTGGTGCAGCTGACTGGTTTGGATTTGTTCACTGTTATCTGTTCTCTCTCACTCAATTCAGCAAAGTAATTAAATGTAATTTGTGCTCCACAAAATGGAGAATAATATGGGAATGGGACACCCCGAACACTTTTTTCCTTCTTGGTGAGGCTGCTGCTAAGAATACATGTGTATGTGGAAGGCGTGCAGTTGCTTAGGACTTTATTTTCACTTGTGGGTTTTCTACCTGCAAAGCCGTTCTCATGCTGCATGACAAGGGATGGCAGAAATTGAATTTCAGGAAATGCAGAAAACTGAAGTAAACTTTAATTCATTATTGTTAGCCGCTTCTGTTACCTGGTTAGTGTCCTAGACCTAAAAGCTTATGTAGGCCACTCTTTTTAGGACTGTAAATGGCTCTTGTTTTGCAGGAACGAGCCAAAGAAGATTATCGCCAAGAAATTGAGTGGTGTATTCGATTGATTTCTGACTATCGAATTAGAGTAGGTAAGCAATGAGTTGGACGATGTATATCGGACTGGATGACATCAGAAAGAAGATAACGGTCTGCTTTGTTTCATAGGCTTAATTGAACTGATAAATAACCCTGTTTGGGCTTTTTAGGTTGCCATTCTTTTACGGGATCCTTCTTGGAATATTTTGCTGCCGATATCAGTAAGTGAATTCATTATCTTTTGTATTCTTCTCTTAGTAGGTAAAGTTTAGCTCTAAGTTTACTTACCTGTGTTGAGTTAGGCGCCAGACCCTGTGAGGGAGTGCCATTAAAATTACCACACACCATTATTGCACTCTGACAATTGGTATTTAACTTTTGTTATGGGACTGAAAAATCAAAAAGACAATCACGTAACTGGTTACTTCACTTTGTAGAGAGTTCACTTCAGAGCTCCTGTCAGAGTTTCAACTCCCTAATCTTTTTTTTTTAAGGCATGTTGGTGGTGGGTTTTTTACCCTCTTTGGTAGGGGATGAAGAAGAACTTATCTCTTACAAGAAAAGTCCTTTACTTTATATTTGCGTATGAAATGTCCTTTATATTTGCATATGTAAGTATGTATGTGAGAGAGCCCCTTGTTTTGTATATTTAAGCACAAATGATTGTGGCTTTCCTTTCAGGCTACCCAGTTAGGAAGGAAGCCTATCAAGGTTTAGTCCAAATGACCTTTCCAAATGTGGCACAGAAAGATATTGAAGAATCTTCATCAGAAACTTCCCTTCAGAAGCCCTCCAAGAAACTTCTTCCTGACAGAATGAGAGCCGCTAGAGATAACGCAAATAAAAAGATAGTGGAGTTTATAGTGAAGACTAAGGGGGCCGAAGAGCATCTTTTGGCTATTTTGAAAAGCAGAAAATCCCGGTGGCTGAAGAAATTCCTGAATTCAAGTCAGTACGTGACCTGCATTGAAACGTATTTAGAGGATGAGGAACAACTAGACCTTGTAGTGAACTACTTGAAGGAAGTATATCGTGAGATAGACACTAAAAATCTGCATCAAGTAAACAGAGATGGAGTAAAATTTATTTCAGATGTCCTTTTGCCTGAAGTAAGTAAACATGAAACACTGAGAAAAGTAAATGTTATAGTAAGTAAATTACACTCAAATCACATAACCCTAGTGTTATAACTTGTGGAGTGTTCCCCAGGAGCTGGGTGATGTTTGAGCTGGATGCCTACCTTAAGGATGAAACTGCTGAGTTTGTGTATCTTGAGTGAAGAATGTTACAATCGGTGCAGGAGGCTCTTAAGCCATGTTCATGGGCTGGTAATCGGGGAACAAATATGTGTACATTACATGTTGGAGAAAATAAACAAACAAAGCAGCAGGATTAATTGGTCCATGCTTCTGCGGGCGCTGCAGACGTTGGCATTATTGGGCTGGCAGGGTTATGGGCAAGATGAGAACTGGTGTAATTCTAAACGCTGATTTTTAAGCCATTAGTGCAGAATGGAGAAGCTTGAAGTAGCATGGTGTTTTTAAAGGCAGAATGACTGCTTTCTGGTGATTTCTTTTAGTTCTGAAACTCTTCAAAGCTTTGGGTTGGTTGATTTGGTTTTGGTTTTTGTTTTTTACTTTGGGAATGATAAAGGACACTTTATTTAAGGTACACAATGAGCAGTTTCATCCAAGTTTCCTAAGTGATTGAGGAGCCTTGTCCTAAAAATGTGCTCGTCTACTGAGACAGTTTCAAATCACTGGTGGTAATTTAGCTTTTGTTTCACGAGTATAAATGAACTAAATGCTTTCATAGGCCATCATTTATGCGATTGCTGCTGTGGATGACATAGATTACAAGAAGGCAGAAGAGAAGTACATAAAAGGACCATCTGTGAGCAAAAGGTATCTCTTTACTTTTAATATTCTCTGAATTTTTCTTACTAGTTTACTGTTTATACAGAAAAGTGTTGAGTATAAGGGCAGGAGAGTTCAGTATCCTCCCTTCTGTGAGGCAAGCTTTCTCGTTGCCTAAGTAACGAAATGCTTAAACATGGGAAACATTCTTGCTGAGCTACTGTAACACACTGCAAACTGTTGAATATGTTACAATTATTTTCACTACAGGACTTCAATGTATTTCTTTTCAGGGAGAGAGAAATATTTGAAGAAGAAATTCTAGAAAGGAAGAAACGCAAGACCAAACTAGCATCTCCAGACAGCATCTGAACAGTGGTACAAACTTTCCCAAGTTATACTGGCACTGAGTGTATATAATGCAGAAGTGGTTATTTGTATAAAATGTGTAACTTTTACTTTTTAAAATCCATGTGTATATCTTCAAAAGATGTAGTTGCTATAATGGTGTACTACTGTTGGATACAGTTGTATCTTCAGTTTCCCTGCTCTCAATTCGGCATACTGGAGCTGCACGCTGCTTCCCTTGGTCTTGTCACGCTGCACTGCCTGTAAAAGATGATGCAAATCGTGTAGGAACGCCTCAGTCCTCACCCATTCAGTGCCCTTACTGTGGAACTTGCAAAGACCGCAAGTGTTAAGCAGAGCTTCTTCATATAACATTAAGGCGTTTTTTTAATGAATTATTCTGGCCAAATATCTGGCATAGGGAAGGGCTGTTGTCCTCAGAAAAACATGTACTGGGAAATTATGTAGCCACGTCTTGCCTGATGACTGTACTGCTACTGAATGTCCGCAGGTTTCCTACCTGAGAACATTTCCAGCAGGTCAACTGTTCCTGCTTTACATATCTCTAAAAGTGTAGGAAATAAAATTGGTACCTAGTGGTGCAACCTGAGTAACACAGACTTTTTTTGTTGTTGTTGTTAGGGCAACTGTAAAATGCAGTGGAAAAGGAATTCAATGTTTGCTTAAAAAAAACAAAATCAGTTTTCCATTTAAAAGTGAAACCATTTTGAATGCTGTTTTATTGTTTTTTGAGGCCATGAATTTAGGAACTCTTTTAATTGTCTTTTTCTATCTGATTGGAATATCAACTTAATAATGTGTAGTTCCCTCCCCTAGCTTTTGCTAAAGGTGGAGTGTATTGCAAATTGCCTTTGACAGACTTGCGGTGCTATTGATAACAAATGATAAAAGCCCAATGATTTGTATTTTTCTATATTATAGTGCAGATGCCATCTACTTGCTTGTCCAATAGAAACCAAGATGATTTGAAATTAAGGAAGAAGTTTAAATGTAAACTGGGATACAGTTTTCTGGCTATAGTAATGATCAGAAAATATTTTAATTACACTTTTTATTACTCTGTATTCTATGATGAGTTTCAATATGCATTTGGAATCCTTATTATGGAAGGGACATTGAGAAGTACCTAAATCATAGGAATGAAACAGGTATTTAACTGGACTGGTCTTTGTTTCCTTAAAACCTGTGAGAAGGGTTAATGCATTTCCTGGGATAGCACAGGAATTTAATGATGCATTTGATAGAGTTAACGCTGGAGCTGAGTGACACTCACAATGCAGAAGTTTCCAGCCCATAACCCCAGGTGCTGTTGTGGGTGCCTTCCCGTGGGCGTATCCTCAGGTTCCCCCCCTGTTAAAACCTAACGGTGTGTACACTTCTTAATTACAGTTCCCAAAGTGCTGTTAAGATCCTTCTTCAAACCAGGGCCCAGAAGCAGAGCTCCCCCATCACCTTGCCTTTATCTCGGTCCTTACTTTTCCTACCTTTTGGCTAAGGCTATCTTGGTTTGATTCACCATGGACAAGTTCTCATTTGAAAAATCAAACTATCTTCTGCCTGAGGATGACTAAGAGTGTATGTTGTCTAGAAGCACTCTGAAATGTTTACATCTTTAAAAACCACATTCAACTTCTGAACCAGGTGGTAAAGGTTACTTTCAGTACCTTACAGTAATCAGTCTTGTGATGTGCAGAATTATCTGGTCTCTAAGTAAAGCTGGATGGAGTGAATCATCAAAGGCTTGTCATTTGTTTGAATGTGCTCAGGGCCGAGTCCTGCACTTGGGTCATAACCACCCCGTGCAACGCTACAGGTTTGGGGAGGAAGGGCTGGAAAGCTGCCGAGCCAAAAAGGTGTTGGCGGTGTTGGTCAAGAGCCAGCAGAAGGGCAATGAAGTGGTGAAGGGTCTGGAGAGCAGGTCTGATGGGAGCTGCTGAGGGAACCGGAATGGACAACAGGAAAGGGGAGGGTGTACCAGGGGAGGTTTAGATTGGATATTAGGAAAAGTTTCTTCACCCAAAGGGTTGTCAAGCACTGGAACAGGCTGCCCAGGGAAGTGGTAGAAGTCACCATCCCTGGAGGGATTTAGAAGATGTGTAAATGTGGTGCTTGGGAAATGGGTTAGTGGTTGGACTGGCAGTGTGAGGTTAACAGTTGGACTGGTGATCTTAAAGGGCTCTTCAAACCTAAATCATGGAATTGTTTATTTCAAACACTGATTTTTAAGCTGTGGTCTTGGGTGCACACAGGCAGATGTTCTTCCATCCCAATTTTATATCAGGCGAAGATTATTTTTGTATATCAGATAAAACTGTAGTATCTTGTGAAGCTGTGTGACTGAAACATAATTAAATGTAGGGATGAGTACAAGAAAGCAAACTTACTGTTTTCTGTTCTTGTGCTTTATTTAAAACAGGTACTTGCATACTCATCCCTGCCAACAGCAAGCTACTCGTTACAGTTGTTTGGTTTTAATTGATGTGCCTTTGTCTGCTGAGCTGCCTCCTTCACCCCGCAGTGTTATATTCCCTCCCTGCATGTCATTAAAACAATTTGAAGCACGATTTGGCGAGGGTGTGGTGCATCCGCCGACGCCTGAGCGCCCCGGGAGCGCTTTTGGGGCTTAACGGAGAGAACCGGGAGGTTTTGCTGCTCGGCAGCGCAACCCGAAACCCGGCAGGAAAAGGAGGAGCTGCCGAAACCCGGGATCGAACCAGGGACCTTTAGATCTTCAGTCTAACGCTCTCCCAACTGAGCTATTTCGGCTGTACGGTGGCGCTTTCCCCCCCCGCCCCCGGTGGGGCCGAGCCGGGCGGGGGTGGGCACCAGGCGGGGCGGGGGGAGGGTCCGGGGCGGGGGGGGGGGGCGGGCAGGCCGGGCCAGGTCCCGGCGGCGGCGTGGGGCGGTCAGCGCTGGCGCGGTCCCGCTGCCTACTGCGGCGGGCGCGGCGGCGCCGGCGACAGCGTGGTCTCTGTGGCGCAATCGGTTAGCGCGTTCGGCTGTTAACCGAAAGGTTGGTGGTTCGAGCCCACCCAGGGACGGCCGCTTCCTTTTCCTGTACGACTGCTCCTCAGGGACCCCGCGGCACCGGGACTCCTCTGGTACCGAGACCCGCCCCCCGCCTCCTTTTGCCGCGGGGCGGGGCGAGGCGGGTGTCCGCGGAACCCCCCTGTGCTGCCCCGCGTTCCCCGCCGGCGCGGTGAGGCGGCACACCGGGTCCGCGCCGGGCCGCTTAGCGGGTGCACCGCGCCCAGAGGTTGCCTGAAGGGCTGCGGGCGAGATGGCGGCGCTGGGCTGTGAGTGGTACCGGGGGTGGGGGACGGGACCCAGGGACTGGGTGGAGGCCTCGACCCGCTGTGGAGGGGCTGAGCGGGACGGGAGGTAGGCCTGAGGGGCGCTGGGGATGGGCTGCAGACCGGGGGGGGGACACGACACCGGCCGAGGCTGGAAGCTCTGGGACGCGTAGCTCTCCTCGGGGGTGACTCGCCTGCGGGGCTGAGGGCCCCAGGGAGCGGTCGGGGGCCGTGGGGTGCCCCAGGTTCGTCCCTGGGGCGGGGGCCCCGCCTTGCGCTCTGTCCCGGTTCGGGCCGGGCCCTTCCCGCGGTGACAGGTTCCGGCCGGGGCTGAGCTCTCCCGTGCTTTCGTTGCAGGTCTTCGCCTCCCGTGGCGCGCCGTGCTGGCCTGGCGGTGAGGGCCGGGGCTGGGGGGGGGGCGCCTGGCCACATCCACGCGTGTGAGCGCTGGGGTGGGGGGAGGCCCGGGGCGGCGGCAACCCTGAGCCCCACAGCTGCCAGGGAGCCCCGAGTGATGGGGGGGGGGGGTGTTCCATGGGGTTCTCTGCTCTGGCTGGGTTTGATCTCAGCACTTGCTTCTTCCATTTCTGGGGCTGGTTGGCTCCCCACGGGGAGAGCCCCAAGGCTGGGGGGGACAACGGGGGGGCTGTGCTGCTGTGTCACCCAGAGGTGCGGTGGCTTTTCTTTCTCCAAGGCCCGGTGCGGTGACATCTGTTCACACTCAGCTGCTCCATCAGTTGCCAGCGGCTGACCATGCTGACAGGTAACGCGGGCTTCAGGGCCTCAGCTGCGTCCTTCCCCTGTGGGTGGGGGGTCCCAAGTGGCACAGGGGAAAAGACCTTCTGTTTGCCGTGGCTCTGTCTGCACACGTGGGACAATCTTTTCCTTGCTTTGCTTCTAAAAGGCTAGGATTAACTGTCAGGCTGCCATCAGGCTGTGAGCCCTGGGGATGAACCTGCCGGGCACCCTCCATAATTTGGGCTCAGCAGAGGGGCTCTCCAGCAGATCTCCCCACGGTGCAGGGGAAACACCCCGTTATAGACACAGTCTCAGTGGCAGTAAAAGGTGTGAGATCATCCATAAGCAACGTACCACAGATTCTTTATGGGATCACAGCTCCTCGAGGCTAATGATTGTATTCTGCAGTTACGCTTAATAATTGGAGACTGATACTACTGTGCTATTTGTCTTCAGCTCTATCCAAGTCCAACAAAAGAGTTCAGCCATTGTCCAGAAAAAATCCTACGTTCCCACCAGCAAGGGCGAATATATTGTCACCAAACTTGATGACCTCATCAACTGGGCGCGGAGGGTGAGTGGCTGAACCTGCCGTGCTCTCTAGGGAGAAGTGGTATCAAATGCTCTGAGGTGCTGGTGGGAAAGGGATTTGAGCCATCTCCTCCTCCGGATAAAAATAGGTTCAAAACTCAAGTTTCTTGGCCAGAGGTTGACATTTGTGGTACTGTGTCAGAGTGGAAGAGACGCTTAATTTGAGGGTGGTGTAAAGCAGCACTGGCTAACCAGAGCTGTCCTTCAGCGACAAGCAAAAGGCACTGTCTGATTTTATGTAGTCTTTGTCATGAGCAGCTGCTCCATGCAGTGGAGAAGGCTGCACAAGTGACCCTGGATCCAGCGTGCTCTGGCTTAGCTGAGTCTTGCCTTCTCCAGTCACCGCTGCCCTGTGCGGGGCTGCTGAGGTGACCGCTTCAGCAGCCTGAGACGTAAAGGGGTGAGTGTACGGCTTTGGGTGCATTTGGCATCTCTGAGGCTGCAAAAGCACAAATCTACACATGTTTCCCTGGAGCAGAGGACATTGCTCTCCGGTGTAATGTCTATGAAGCTCTGACTGAACAAACAGACCTTGAAACTTTTCTCTTGTTTTGTTTCCTTTTCTGTCCGATCGACTTTTGTTCTTTTGAGTCACCCGCGCATGGGCTCAGTTCCTGCTTTCAATGTTCTTACCCCGTGTCTCTCCTGCTGCAGAGCTCCTTATGGCCGATGACATTTGGCTTGGCGTGCTGCGCCGTGGAGATGATGCACATGGCAGCTCCTCGCTACGACATGGACCGCTTCGGGGTGGTGTTTCGAGCGAGTCCCCGGCAAGCTGATGTCATGATTGTGGCCGGTACCCTGACGAACAAAATGGCTCCAGCTCTTCGAAAGGTACAGACTGCGCTGGATGCCTGGTGCATGGCTGCGCATGCTGGATGCAAATGGAAAGCTGAAATGTCTGTGTTGTGCAGGTCTACGACCAGATGCCGGAGCCTCGCTATGTGGTCTCCATGGGCAGGTGAGTGCCAGGACGTCCTTGTCGCCTTGTACCACATGCGAGAAATCTGGTGTCTCCACTTGAGTGGGGAGATGAAGGGAGGGGAACCCCTTTCTCATTTGTATTTCCAACCCCTTAAATTGTATAAAGCGGCCTTGTTACAAGTGAAACACAAAGGCTCCCTTTGATTAGGGCGAGGAGAATGATGTCTGTCAAGTCCCTGTGAACTGCAGAGTCTTCCCAGTGAAAGGTTCTGGGATTTTTGCAGCCGTCGGAATCTGGGGACTTGTACAGGTCCAGAATCTCAGAATTTGCATTTAGACAAAAGCTTTCAAAATGTTTCTGCTGTGCAGCACGAAATCCAAGCTCCGTGGAGCTCTGATGTGTTGGAACTGACAACTTGTTCGTCTCCCGGAGCTGCTGGGGCCAAGGGCGGCCGTTTCACCAGGGTCTGGAGGGGGCAGAACAAGTTCTAGAAATGCTCTGAGCAGATGGGGCAATGTAAAAAAGGTTTTGTAGTAGAGAGGAAGGACCCTCTGAATATCTGCTTTGTGAGAGTAATGAAGACTGTTTGGTTTGAGATGCCGCAGCCTGCGAGTGCAGCCTCTGCCTTCCAGCCAGGGCTGGTGAAGGGGCTGAATGACGTAAACCTTGGCACCCACCTTGTTCCTTACTGTAAAATCTGTCGGACGGCCTCTTGCCTGACAGCGCTCGGGTGCTGGGTTCCTGTTCTCCTTTCCTTCCTGCTCATCGTTCCTGTGGGCTGCCGAGCTGTGTTGAACACACTGAAACTCGCCCATCTCTTGCAGCTGTGCCAATGGCGGGGGTTACTATCACTACTCCTACTCCGTGGTGAGGGGCTGCGACCGCATTGTGCCAGTGGACATCTATGTGCCAGGTAGGAAAGACAAGCTCTGTGTGCCATGACGCTCGGGGCAGGACGGGAGCGATTTTGTATTTTGGACAGTACTTGGTGTAGTTTTTAAAGCTCTGTTTCGAACTGTGTTGCTAAAGGTGCAGATGCTTTAGTAAGAGCTGCCTGGGGTGTCCAGTAAGCGAGTGGAGTTCTGGTGACATTACTCCCCAGCAACTGTTGTGTAAAGTGTGTGTTAAAGTCAGCCAGAGACTTTCTCCTGTGAGATACCACCTTGCTTATAGAAATTCTTTGCTTTTGCTTTATAAAAATCTTTTTGAAAATGACATCACTTCAGTTTCTTTAAAACTGCAGCCCTCTCACTTTTATGAACTCTGCAGCCTGTGACATAGACAAAGCCGGAGGGAAATCGCAGCCTGCTCAGGAGTAAAGCCCGTAACTTGTCGCTTCCCGGTCTGCTGGCTCCATCTCAGTACAGCCAGCAGCCCCAGGGCTTCCTTTGTCTCTCTCTCAGGTTGCCCACCTACTGCTGAAGCTTTGCTGTACGGAATCCTGCAGCTTCAGAAGAAAATCAAACGAGAGAAAAGGATTCAGATCTGGTACAGGAAATAGCCTCTTATTTATGACCTACCCACTTACTGCCCACCTGGGGCACCTGCTTGCATCTGTACGCACAATAAATCTGTGTTCTCACGAGCCTTCCAATAAAACTCTACCTGGTTAAGTCTTTAATATATCCCTCTTATCTAAAGTGGGTTTAGCTCATTTAAAAACTGAATTCAAAAGCAGGAGTTGGATTTGATGTCATTCAGTGTGCTATTTTCTGGTCTGAGCAGCCTGTGAGGGAGGGAGACTGTTTGGAGTTACCTATCATGAAATAAATGTCTTACCAGAACCCGGGGACTTGCTCTTGGGCTTCGTTAGGAAGTTTTGAGACCAACGCACATCAAGGCGACCCCAAGCTCGTCTCATACCACCTGCTTTTTTGTTCATAATTCCTAGTAAATCCTTTATATCTGTGTGCACAGCAACTATAAATTCTATTAAAATATTAATGCTTAAAATCGGAATTTGGCTAATAAAAAGGAATGCCGCAGCTCTGTGCGGCACAGTAGGAATGAAGCAACCCAGGGCGAGCATTGGGCTCATCCCAGGAGTCGGCGTGGTGTCATCCCATCACCCTGGGGTGAGGAGCAGGCACTGCAGAACCATCCACGTGCTTTGGAAAGACAAACAAATTGCTCTGAAACAGCAGTTGTGTATTTCATTCCTTTTTAATGGATTTTTATCCCTCCTGAGCAGAGAGCAGAAATGTTATTTACGCACCATTGAACTGCAAGGAATTGGTCAGGATTAACTTGCCTCGGTGGGCTTTAGCCAAAGGTACTGGGGAGTCACTCCCGCAGCAGCCGAAATCTGTTTCTAACAAAATGCTTCCAACTGCCCCAATTCTCCCCCCGGTTTAGATTATTTGGCTTGTCACGGGGAAAGTCACCCCATGATTTCTAAAAATGAGCCAGATTTTAGAGGAAATGTCTCGTCCTTGAACCCCTTTGGCCAAAGGCTCTGAGCTACGTTCTGGAATTGCAGTTTGAGTTATTTGGAGACAGGACGAGTCTTGAGTGGAAACCTGCGGAGCCCAGAAGCCCCCTCCCGGGCATGGGCTGCGGCGGGGCAGGGAGTCCCGAGTCCAGGACTTCCGTCCCAAGCCTCCAGCCATCTCCTGCCTCTGGATAAATCAGCTTCAATCTTCTCTCATCAGCATCAAAGGAGATAAGAGCTTTTTCTCCTCCTTGCAGAGCACGTAATCGGCCTCTCCTCGTTAGTGTTTGCTTTCTGCAGCCCCGGGACAGTGCCAGGCCGCCGGCACCCTCAGTGCTTAAGGATGGTGGGTGTGATCATCTTGTGGAAGGAGTAGTACCTGCAGTCCTGGGGGGGGCACCAGGTCCATCACCATTGTGCTGATGTTCTCCTTCTTGAACCCAGCTTCCACCAGGTGCCCAACCTGGGTCTCCTGCAAGGGAGGAGGGACAGGAGGGAGCAGCGATGGTTTGAGCTGCCCAGATGCCAGCAGAGATACTGCTGAGCCCTGGTCTGCAGGGACATGGGACAGCATGAGCAGCTGGGTGCAGGGAGCCCTATCTTGGGCTGCTGTGGGCAAAACCCCTCTGACTTTCCTTCAAGTGTTCCCTGCTGAGCCCCAGCTGTCACAGGTGAGTTGAACGGCTGTGGAACGATCTAGCTTGTGCTGCTCCATGGCTGCGGTGTCAGACAAGCACCCCGGGATGCAGGAGGTGCGCAGGCTGCAGGGTGGCTTTGAGGAGCCCGAGGAGCAATGCTCACCTCAAACATCTTCTCAATGTCGGTGTACTTGGTCTTCAGCAGCTCCCCCCAGGAGGTGAGGTTGCAGTAGGTGAGGACCCCACCAGGCTGCAGCAAGCGGAAGGCATGGTCCTGCAGTGGGAATGGAGGGGGGCTGGCTCAGCACCCAGCACGCTGCCCTCACCTCCTGCAGCACCCTCTGCTCAGCACTTGGCCCTCGCCAAGCTCTCGCGTCTCCCCAGAGTCGGATGTTGCCCCAGCCCTCCACACCCTCCTGCTGTGACCACGTGGACCAAAAGTGCTGCAATGCCACCAGGGACGTGGGGGTTTTCCAGAGGGCACCAAGTCCAGGCAGCAGGGAGGGTGTGACGACATCAGGGGCTGCAGACCAACATCCAGCTGTGGCTTTGACTCCTTAGCTCCCTAATTCTCCTCCCTGCCCTGTGTGCACCCCATCTCCCCCAAACCCACTCAAGCCAGGGGCTCCAGCCCCTTGCAAAGGGCAGTGGGAGGTGTGGGTGCTGCACCCCACCACGTTACCTTGATGAAGGTGAACTGATGCGTGTGCCAGGTCTCCTCTGACAGCGGGTAGGTGTCGTACAGGATCCCTGCCCAGGAACACCGGAGACCATTCGTTAGCTGGGAGAGACCACCAAGGTGCCGGCAGGGCTCATGTGCCGGGGGAGAGCCCCATTTGGGGCCTGTTACTATATTTTCCTACTTTTTTTGCACCCCGTGTCTCTGACCCCCCAAAGGCAGCGACGTGCTTCTCCCCAGGATGAGGTGCTGCTCCCCAGGGACACTGGCTGCAGCCCCCACCGTGGCAGGGAGCTGGGCCAGGTGCTCACCTGCACCCCAGCCAGGTTACTTCCCCCCTGCTCCCATGGTGCAGGGATGGGCTGGGACCCCTCTGCCCCGGCACCCTGTCTTGCTGCACCCTGGGCTCTGCCATGAGGACTCCCACCCCACTGCCCCCCCCCCCCCCCCCCCCGGTCCCACTGGGCTTGGCTGCCTGGTGCCTCACCGCTGAAGTGCCCATCCGGCAGCGTCGGCACCACCTCCTCCCACAGCCCCTTCAGGGGCACGACCTGTGGGTGGGATGGCAGAGCGGTGAGCCCCGGTGGCGGGTGCCCACCAGCACTGTGCACTGGCACGGCCCGCCCCGGACCTTGTGCGGCTGCGTCCTGGCCCACTCCTCCAGCCGCTGGAAAACCCCCTCATTGCACTCGACGATCCAGTGCTCCTCAATGTCGAACTCTTCCACCTTGGTGGCGGCGATGGCCATGCCGAAGCCCACCTCCAGCACGCGGCCGCCTGGGGACGAGAGGGCAGCTGGGGGGGAACCCTACCTCCTGGGGACACCGAGCAGCCGGTGCAAGCCCAGCAAACACAGAGCCCTGGTTTTCCAGGAGCCCCCTCCATTCCCGAATGCTGCCCTGCTCTTTCCCCGAACGGGGCTTTTTTTGGCGCGGGTTGGGAAAGCACAGTGCTGCCTGCGCTGGGGTGAGTAGCTGGGAGCAGCCCCGTGCCCCTGTCACCTGCTGCCCCCCCCGGCTGCACCCCACAGCGGCTCTTTGCCCCCCCGGCCCCCCTTGGGTGGTTGCAGCGGGAACAAGCAACCGCTCACAGCAGCACTGCCAAAATCCTCCTTCTGCCAGGTGCGGGGAACACAGCTGGAAAAGCAGCAGGTCCCGGCCCCTGTGGGTGGCTGCATCCCCCTCCCCACGGCCCCAGCCCCTTTTGGGAATGTGTCACCCTGACACATGAGCACAAGTGCCATTGCGGCCCCGCTCCCACTGTCACCATGTGCCGTGGGGTCCCCCAGCAGTGTGTCCCCCCCATGGTGTTCACTTGTGGGAAAGCTGCCCATTCCCCATGCCCCAGCTGCACCCCATGGCACACTCCTGAGCCCACGGGGTCCCCGTTACCCCTCGACGCAGCCACGGCCGCCAGCGAGTGCATGTAGGGAGTCTCCCAGCGCTCCATCACTGGCTTCCCCAGGATCTCCAGGTGGGCGTCTGGCGCATCGTAGCCGGCCGTCGCCTCCCTCCAGGCTGCCCGACAATCCTCGCCCTCCGTGAAGATCGGCCCCACTGCTGCCCGGGTGCTCATGGCTGTGCCGCTGCAGGGAAGAAAGTCCACCAGTTTGGCTCGGCGGTGCGGGGGGAGGGAAAGGGCCGCCCGGCTCTTGACCAGTTTTAAATAGACAGGGCTGGAAATGTGCTGAGTGTGCGCGGCAGGCTGGGGCCCCTCTGGGTGAAAGGGATCCCTTATCGGGTGTTGGGGGTGGGGGGGGGTAAGGGCTGCCAGGCCTGAGCGGCCACACATGCTGTCTACACAGGTACGGACAAGGCTGGGCAGGAGTGGCCAGTACCCCACAGGGCAGGGGGGTGCAGGGGGTGCAGGAGATGGGCCCCCGCTGCTGGTGGCACCGTGCACCCCGCTGTGCGTGGCCGGAGCAGGAATGACCAGCACTGCTGCGTGGCGGAGCTGGGCTGGATCAGTGCAACTGGGGGGGTACATGGAGGAAGGGCTTTTCCCTGTGGGCCCCCCACACTGCACCACGCTCCAGGGCTGCGCACAGGGCTCTGCCCCAGGCTGTGCCATGCCCCAAGGCCGTGCACGGTGCTGCGCCCCATGCTGTGCTGTGCTCCAGGGCTATGGACTGGGGCTGTGCCCTGCTCCGGGCTGCACACAAGGCTCTGCCCCACACTGTGCCATGCCCCAGGGCTGTGCACGGTGCTGTGCCCCGCACTGTGCCGTGCTCCAGGCCCATGTATTGGGGCCGTGCCACGCTCCTGGGCCATGCACGGGGCCGGGCCCGACGCTGTGCCAACGCACCAGGGCTGCGCATGGTGCCGTGTCCCTTTCCGAGCTGTGCACGGTGCTGTGCTCCACACCGTGCCACGGACCGGAGCCCTGCTCCACACCCTCCCTGTGCACGGTGCCGCGTGTGTGACTCGGACCCGCACGGGCAGAGCCGGGCTGCACTGAATGGGGCGGGGGAGGGCTGGGCCTGAGCGGTGCAGGCGGCGCTGAGCCAGGCCCCAGCCCGGGGGGACCCGGCGGCCCCGCGCCGCGCAGGGCCCAGCGCCGCGATCGCACGTGAGGCAGGCGGACTGCCCTTCCCGGCGGCCCCCGCGCCCCGCCCCTCCCTGGGCGCGGCCCCGGAGACCCCGTAGCGAGGGCAGGTGCGCGCGCAGCGGCGGTTGGCGGCGCTGAGGGAGCGCGAGCGCGCGGTGGGGGGGGGGCCGGGCCGGGCCGGGGGCGGCCGTTGCGCAGCTCGGGAGCGCGGGGGGGGGGGGGGACGGCCGGACGGCGAGGAGCGCCCGCCCGCAACCCGCGACCTGCCGCTGGTGCCGCCGCCGGAGGGAAGAGCCGGGCGCGGCCCCGGATACTGCCGAGGAGCCGCCGCCATGAACAGCGTGGGAGGCGCCGACGAGATCGGGTGAGGGGGGGCGCCGGGGGGGGGGAGGGGGGCGGCCGCCTGAGGAAGCGCTGGGGCGGGGGAGGGGTGTGGGTCCGGCCCACCTTTCTTGCGCCCTGAGGTGAGGGTCGTGCTCCGGCTTCCGCCGCCGGCGGGGCGGGGGGGAGGGGGTGTCCCTTCCTCCCCGGCCCCCCGTCCGCCGCCGGGCCCGTCCGCCATGCTGGGCCCCTGCGGACCGGGAGGGTGCCCCCCCCTCACGTGACCGGCCCGCGCCGGGCTGCGGCGGCAGGTGCGCGCGGCCCAAGGTCACCCGCGGCGTTTCCCGCGCCCTCCCGGGAGCCCCGGACCGGCCCCGCCGTGGGGAGAGGGGCGCACCGGTTTGTTTTCCCCCCCTCTCTCCGCTGCTAACGAGGGGAGGGGGTGTATAACCCGCCGGTGACTTTGTTCCGGTGACTCATCAGGGCTTCCCCGCCTCTGCCCGGAGGGGCCGAGGGCCGGCGGGGCCGTGGGGCAGAGACCTGGGCTCTTAATGGGGGGAACGGCAGGACAAAGGCGGCCCCCAGGAGTCTCCTCTCGGCCCTCGCTTCCCTTCTCGACGCTGCAGAGGAGTCCTTGCGCTGCCTGTAGCTGCCCTTCCAAACTTCCCCTTGCTGACAGCTGCCTCCCGCTGACTGTCCTTCTGGACACGCCAAATTTCAGTCAGAAAAACGCTGGTTTCACTTCAGAGGTCTCCCAGAGATTTTGTGGCTTCTTCAAACTGATAGCCTGGCGTAGGTCTAGTTCTTCTGAGATGTATTTAGTAGTATTTACTTCGCTGCTGTACTCTAGAGCATAGCGACATTTAAATTATGAGCTGGTAGACTTGGTGCATTAGAACTGGAAATAGCAAAAAGAAAATAAATACGGTTGGCTGCTTAGCTTTCACCACAAGTTTTGGCACAGAATACGCACATCATAACTGGTCACCTTTTTTGAAACTAGAGTGGACGTGAACCAGTGTCCCATTCTCGTGCTGTCTCCAGCGTGTAGTAAGCTGCTTATTTACTATGCACATTCTTAATTTGTATGGTCTTAAAATACGAGAGGCAGGATAACTGTTTTGAATATAACATGTTGCTACGATCGATGCATATTGCATGAAGCATGTTTAAGTGTGTAGGTTTTACTCAAAAATAGTTTTTATTTGGTCCTGGGCCTTAATTACTGTCTAGTGCCTTATGAGAGACCTGCTGAGCAGACTTCTGTGTGCCGCTGTTCTGCAACTGTAGGTGAGTGCAGGCTGCGAGTTACTCGGTGAAACATTGTCAACTTTCATCCTGAACAGTCTGGCTGTTATAGAGCTTGTTCCCAGCTGCAGACTGCTTAGATTTTGATCCTTCTGAGTTGTAATCAGATTTGAAAGGATTGGATTTTAATCAGAGATGTTAATTATTTTTTCTCTCCTCCCCCAAAAGTGCTCAAACTGCAGTTTTAGTCAGCTGCCTAGAGTTGTGTGAAGGAAGTTCTATTTTGAAAGCTGTTGTGAGATGCCAGTCTTAACAGGAAGTTACGAATTTAACAGCTCTTCTAGACAGAGATTTTAAGTTAAAAAAAATTACTTATGAAGGCTGTAGGCCTTGCAGCCGCGTTGATACAAGTAGGTAGGTGTTGTAATTAGTACTTGGGATTATTTTGAATGAACGTAAGTGCTGCTTTTGAGATCCATCCTTCTGTCCTACAGGATGCAGCTCATTGGGACTGTGCTAAGAGAAGTGACAGCTGTTACTGAACTGCCAGATTATTTTTCGTAGGCAGAGAGTTTGTGCTTTTTGTTGAGTTTCGGCACTCTTAAAATACCTGTGCATGCTTTCTTACCAATTCTGGGATTAGCTGTTTCAGTGACAGATACATTTATGGCAGAAAAGAATAAATTAGCAATTAAAATTTTGTCAGGAAATAATTGAAGCAGAACATGTGGGTTCATGAAACTCGGTTAAAACTTATTATATGTCTTACAACTTCTGAAGTGTCATCATTTCATTCCCACTCCAGAACCGAGCACTGCCAGGAATGCTGCTGCAGCTTCAGGTGTGCTGTGTCTGTCGGCGTCTTTCACTTACTGGTGTACAGTGCATGCCATCGTGCCACTCTTGGCGGGAAGGAAAGGACTAGTGCTTCGTGTTCGCATCAGGCTCATGCTGGGGAACTGTTGTACATTCCGTTGGGGATGGACTACAGCATCCTTCTGGCACTGCAGTCTATAGACATGTAGCTTTATGGAGGTGTCTGTTGTGAGGGTGGTGTAAATAGGAATGAGGACAGTGATGTCAGCAGGGTAAAACTGATAGCAACATGTTAGTAACTACTAGCCCCTAAACTGTTTGAACAAAAAAGTGTCATAGGAGGCCAGGAGGCAGCATGCGTAAGACGTTACAAATGGGCTGGTGATGCAAACTGAGCGCAGGGAAACAAGCACTCACCTACCATTATTTTGTACAACTGTCTTGCATCTGACAGCTGTCTTGTATGATAGCGTGTCTAGATCTTTGTGTTAGGTAGGGATTAGTTAACTCTTGGATTTGCTCAGTGTGTTCAAACCAGCCTGTGGAGGAGTCAAAGGCTTGGGTCCTGGCTTTTGGCATTCTATAGTGTGCATATAAATAGAAACCATGTATTTACATACAGCTGCTGTAGTTGACCTTAGGCAATCCTGCTTTTTTGTTTGTTTAAATGTATGTGGGGTGACTACAAATCATAAATAATGGAATTGGAAGGTTTCAATGACCATTAACTGTGGGGAGTCCTCCTTCCCTGCAGACAGCTTGATGTTCTGTCAGAATGTAGCTGATATTTTTAGATTGACCTTATATACCAAGCTATCAAATTTAGTTAAGCCACAACCCCCCAAAAAACAACAGAAAACACCAACAATCCCAAAATGTAGCTAACACACAGTCATGGGCTATGTCAAGGCTTTAATCTGAATATATCATTGGATAGGTTATTTTTTTTTCCTTTGCTATCAGGCGATAGTTATTTCCTTCTAGAACTTACTTTCTCTTAAAAAAAAATGGCACAAGAAAGAGCACACAGGTTTGTGTGTGTGTGTGTGTGTGTCCTGTATGTGGAGAGGAAACCTAGTAAAGGGACAGTTGAAGCTGCCAGGAAGTCTGAGTGTGGTGATGACTGTTGGGTGAAGTTTGGCTGTTACCAAAACATGACCTGTTGCTGAAAACTGGCTGATGTTGAATAAGCTCTTTGAGTTGGTGCCATGAGCAAGCTCTTTGCCAGTAGAGGGAGGTGGGAGTTTTCCTATCCTTGAGAAAAACTTTGTCATCCTGAAACATGCAAGTAGAAAACAGGCCTGCTTTCAGCGACGGCTGATAATGGATGAAATGTCCTGCTTGTGCTGTTATCAGATGCATTATGGTAATGCAGGAGCAGATGCAGCCCCTGTCTTCTGCAACACTCTGAAGACCACTTTCTTTGCATATTACATATTACCCATGCAGTTATTTTTTTTGGCCTGCTTAAGAAGATGCTTTGATCTGTGCTTAACAGTTGGTCTTTTTTTTTTTTTTTTTAAACAAGACTTTTATCACTTCTCAACTAGCAACTTAAAAATAAAACTTGCCTTGATGGAACAAGACTTGTAGGTACCATGTAATACTGAATTTAGTCACCCCTTATTTTCGTGTGTAGTATTCCTCAAGGTGTTGGTTTAGTCACTGTTGGCTGTTGCATAAGGGTCGTGACATGATGCCGTATCACAGAGAAATGAATCAAAGTGAAAAGGGATGGCTGGTTTTGTCTGCAAGCTGCCATGCTGCACAGCACCTTCCGGTTGCAAGGCTTTCACTTTGCTTATGCTCCCTATGTACTCGCAGCTCCCTTGACTGCAGGGTGGCTGATTTCTGACTGCAGTTAGCTGCTCCTGAAAAAAGCAGGTGAGAGGAAGTTAATTTTTTTGTTAGAACTTCCCCTTGCCCCATGTAAGTGAAGGTGTGCTAATTCCCAACCTTAGCTCAGCTGCAGTTACACTCCAGTATATCTGAGGGTGAGTAGAAGACAAAGCAGAACGTGATTCCTCTCTTTGAGGACTGATAATAGAGGGCATCCTCCAAAGATAAACTATCCCAGCACTTGTCTGTGCAGACCCATGAAACTATCAACAGAAGAGCTTTTGAGTTGGTGCTTCTTACTGAAAAGGGCCAACTGTTGAGGTGGCTTTGAACTAACCTTTAATTATGGAGTAAATTACTTTGCATGGAAGTTTTGTCACACCCTGAAGTTGATAAAGAGTTGCAAAGCAGGCAGTCTGGCATCTTCTGCTCCTCTGTGTGCACTTACCCAAGTGCTTCGGCGTGCTCTAACATGAAATGGTACGGATTTGGATGCTCTTTTCAGACGGTGAGTTGATTTAGATTTGTCTTAAGCTTTAACTATGGAGTTTAGTTTGGGTTTGAGCCATGACTTTCTCATCTATTTGGAGAGATCTCTAAATTAGATTGTAAAATGGTTTCACAACTAATTGCTGAATTAGTGCTACTCTGTTATTTAGTGCTTGCCTCACAAGTTTGCCTTCTATCTTAGGCTTGAACTTGGTAGTTCTACTTTTGCTTTCATTTAGCTAAAAGATAATGGTAGGTAAAAGTGATTCTGACTAGTTTTTCGAAGTGAGCAAGGGACTAGCATATAAAAGGAATGGATGAAGGTTTTTTGTTTGTTTTAATCAACAGTTTAAGGACTTTCCTTTACCAGGGCGGTACTTTGAGAACACAGGGGCAAGGAAGCCTGAGGGCTGACTTAAGGTTTTTTTGATCTGAGGATGGAAAAAAAACTCATATGCTTTCTGTTTTACCCAATTATGCAGCTAGAGAACAAGTATAGAAATTTCAGGTGATGCCCAAATCTGACCATTGCATCTAGTTCAGCACTCCTTCCTGTAGACTGTGTTTCTTTTTGCTGCGATTCCCATTGGGCTTTGACCTTCTGGGACGTGAAAGTTGGCCACATCATCCCAGGGTAGATGCACTTACATTGCTTAGTATTTGCAAGTTGGTATTAAATAACTTCAACCGCTGGCATTACTTTTCATATGGTGATACCTCTAAATGTAAGAGATGGTAACATCCAGTGTGTAAACTTCAGAGTCTGGTGTTATTTTTGGTACAACATCTCCTGCAGCTGTGTTGCTAGTGTATTTTTGCAGAATATTTTTTTTAACTTATTTTGGTTGCCAGTTATTTTTCTGGTAACACTCAAGGTTAGGTAGCAAATGGTTGTAGGAGAGCCTAGCTGTTCTTTGAACTTGGTTTTGGAGGCCTAAGGCAAGACTGTGCACATCTCTTGATACTTAACCTGGGATTAAAGCAGTTAATGGAATGGGCTTGGGTATTTATATTAGGATGTCTGGTTTTCTGACAAACAAAAGTTCTGTCTCAGAACTTTTGGGTTTTGTTTTCATCCTTAAATTCGAACTGCATGGACCCTGCAGCTGTTTTCTTCTGTTGCTAGGAGAAGTTGTGTAAGTAACTTAGAGCCACTGATCCAGTTCTTGACAGGAATCCAAACATCCCATTTTGATGGTGGGGGGAAGTTAACCAGGTAGAATGACTTTATAACAGTGTTCTTGGATCACTCTTCAAATCATTTCAGTGATGTTTTGTACATATTTTGCTGGACTATGAAGTGTTCCATGCTGGAACTCCTTTCTGCCCCAAAAGAGCAGGTAAATGTACATAGTGTGATGTTCTATGTTGGGTTTTTTCCTTCTGGCTATTATAATGATTTCTCAAAGCAACACTGCCTTCTCAAATACCTGGAAATAAGTAGTTTGGAGGAACTTAGGCTTCTCTGATATTTTTGTCTTGTCTTTGCATAAAAGAATAAAACATATTCCTGTAATAAGTTTACAATTTGTATGCTTGTGGCACACAAAACAGATGCTTGTGTTTTATGTGAACCTTCATGAAACAGAAGGTAGTTGTCACAAAAGATAGTGAATTCTATTGAAGAACAGGCTTTGTAGTGTATTTTGGAGGCCTCAGTACCACCAGACCTCTTCAGAATAGCTGACTTCTGCGTTAAATAAGATGAAGCACCTATCATGTAGCACCCTAAAACTGCTGTATAATTCATTTGCAGAAAACTGTTTGTGGGTGGCTTGGACTGGAGTACGACACAAGGTAAGCTATGTATTCTACAGTCGTTGAGCCAGGCCTTTGTGAAGAGTAAAACAATGTATAGATACATTGCTTTTTAACAGATGGTACTGTGCTAGGGAGATTTGAATGAGATTCTGCTGCTCTCTTCTGTAATGAATACAGTTTTCTGTAGAGAGAGTTCAAAAATACCTTAATCACTTTTGGTTTAATATTTTCTATCTGTGTTTGATATTGCAGTTTTTGTCAACTCAGATGATGACAATTTTTTATTGTTGCTTTAATACTTTTGTATGAGTGAAAATAAAGCAGTATTTTCTTGATATATATAAGTATGTACCATTTGTTTAGAGGAAGTGAAATGTAATTGTTTTCAAAAGATGAGTTGGAACTTGTTGAGCCGTTTGCTTATCTTTTGTCTCATAATTGTGAACACAGCCTCGTAATGTTAATATTTGGTTCTGTTTAATATATGTTCTTTTTTTTAACAGAAACTCTTCGTAGCTACTTCTCCCAGTATGGAGAAGTCGTAGACTGTGTAATAATGAAAGACAAAACAACAAACCAGTCTCGAGGCTTTGGATTTGTCAAATTTAAGGATCCCAACTGTGTGGGAACAGTACTGGCCAGTAGACCTCATACATTAGATGGCCGAAATGTAAGTTGCTTTTGTGTTTTTGGGGTCTTTTTCCTGCTCCAGCTTGCTTCAAAGAATGTTTTTAAATTCTGGCGGCTTCTTTGCAGACTGGATAGTGTAAAGGTTATCTGGTTGTTGGCTTTAATTATTTATTTAACTACCTGATTTCTGTCACGTTGAAATGACTTATTGACGATAGCTTTGATCTGGGGAGCTGGATTTCAGCAGTGCTGTGTTCAGCTGCTGTAAACATAACTTTTAGAACAATATTCTGCACACTGAGGTCTGACCAAAGTGGAACTTCTTCCAGATTGATCCAAAGCCATGTACACCTAGGGGGATGCAACCAGAAAGGACACGACCGAAGGAAGGATGGGTAAGGAAAGATACTTGGTGTATCCTACCCGTTTTCCAAGTTTGGGCTTACCTTCTAGCAGTTTAATTGAATTTGCTTGGATTATATCCATGTTTTAAAATCAGGAGTCAGTATGCAGACTTGAGTATAAATTTTATGTCTGAAAATTATCTTCTACTTAGATTTTCATGGTAAGACTCCAAGTATAATACAGTGTTAACAAACATTTTGTGTTTGCATCAAACTCGGTTTGTGAGTGGAGTATTTTCTTAAGCTCTTAGCAATGCTTTTAGTTGAGTTCCTCAAATCTTGCAACAAGTGTGTGGTAGCACACTTGCAGGACTGATGCTTTTTTCCAGCCTACTCCACACCCTGCAGGTTAATATGATTTCGTTATGAGTAAATGGTCTCAGAGCACAGTCCTTAGTCTTCTGATCCTCTGAAGAACAGAGACTGGGTTATAACTGCAAACATTAAACTTCTGAGCTCTGAACATGCAGTTGCTTCGCTTTAATGACTAGGAGACTTCAGGCCTGGAGATGGCTCCCCCTCAATCTGCAAGAGATCATTGTTCATTTTAAGTGTAAAATGATACAAGTAGCCAACTTTTATTGTCCATCTGACTGATTTTTTTCCTCCTTGATTTAGCAGAAAGGATCCAGGAATGATAACAATAAATCAAATAAAATTTTTGTTGGTGGGATTCCTCATAACTGTGGCGAGACAGAGCTCAGGGAATACTTCAAGAAATTCGGAGTGGTGAGTCATTCAGTATGATGGCAGTTATCAGTTGGTTGCAAGATGCTTTCCCTCCCCACTGCCTTTTCTCAGATTTTGTCAAGCTGTCAAATTTTGGGTTAATTTAGACAAACTGCTGTAGGGACATATTGAATGAAGCATTTTATGATAAACTATAGTAAACGTTCATCATCTTGAAATGTATCTTGCTGTTTGTCAAAATCTATTGCTCTGATATGTAACTTACTTTGCTGCTTCCATCTCCTCTTGTTTAAAGTCTACCTTGTTTAAGTCTATTTCTGTTCCCTTCTTGCAAAAACTCAAAAGTTGAGTTGGTTTAAGAATAATTATTTCTCTTTTCAATTGATAACTTACAGCTTGGTGATTTAAAAATTTTTGTTGAATTTTTTTGGGGAACAGCGAGTACTTCAGGGAGCTTATGACTAGGATCCTCATCTTTGACTACGTGTACAGATAGGTTAAATTTTGCAGTCTCCTGCCATTTTAGAGACAAACTCCTACTCATGTTATGCACCTGTCTTCAATTTATAATGACTATATCTTCTGATTTTTTCCTAGCTGGTTTTAATTTCCCACTTATCCCATCTATTGTTGCCCCTTTAAGATGGTAAACTGCTGAACTAAACTATTAAACTCAGCTGTGAACTAGTTTGAGAAACTTATAGGTTGCCTGAGTTAAATTGAAGACTGTGCCAGTGGCTGTGAACTTGCCATCTTCGAGTGGCATTTAGTGTGTTCTTTTGATGTTTTTTTAAAATCACCTTTCTCTAAGATCTCAAGTGGCTAAGTTTATCAACAGTACTGTATTTAAAATTTGATTAAGATAATTAAAAAAAAATAAAAGGCAATGGCTAACAACTGTTTCTTTAGTTTGAAAGGCTGCGGTAGACTTGTAAACAAAAATGGGGGAGCATGTTCCACCGCTGTGGAGCGTAATTTCTAAAGGCTCTTCCTCAGAGACTTTTGGCTTTCCCATTCTGACCTCTGGATGGCTTGGGAGATACAGGGTTATGTTCCACCAAATATAGAAGGCAACAGCCATTAAGTGTAAGTGCCTTTAAAAGTAAGTAGTAGAACTTTAACGATAGTATAGAAATTGGGGAGTCTGTGTAGTGTTCTTAATGAGTTATCTTTGGAGAAGCAGAGGCTCTTAAATGTGTTTTGTGGCCACAGAGTGAAGAGACAAAAGCAGACACTGGTTCTTAGGCATGGTAATTGCTTGGTAAATAAGACCGGTGTGAAGAAGGCGATCTAAATGGGAACAAATCTGGCACTGTCACATGGCATAATCCCCAAATGGGGATAGATCTCAGCTGGTAGCATCCAGTAGGATAAAGTCAAGTGAGTGTATGTGGTGCAATACCTTGAAAAGTGGGGTTTCTAGCTGTAAGTAGAGGTGAATTTGCCTCAGATTTTAAGCTAATTCAGGGGGATTCTAGTAAAAAATATCCTAAGATTGACCTGAAGGTGAGGATGCGATTCCATGAGATCGCACACAGTTTGTGACTGTTTTTCTGCAGCTGGTAAATTTAAAGGCAGCTCATTTCAGCTGTTCTAATACTGCCTTTGACATGAATGTTACAACTCTGGTTGTGTTTAAATTGTAGCTCGCAGTGGTGCTTATTCTGAAAAAAATCTTGAAGCCCTCAAAGAGCTTGCATTTTCCATTTTTTTTGCTTTTTTTAAAGTTAAAATCACACTGATACTGATCATCTGTAACTTAGGGGTTTTTTTGTAATGCTGTTTAAAGCATCAGTTTACAACTGGTACTCTGTGCCACACTGATATTCAAGTAAGTAATTCAGAGAAGCTGTGCAAATTCTTAAGTGTGTTTGGAGTTAGAGCTGCTTTTCATGTTGAGAGTGACAATGTTTAAAAATGGAAAAAGTAGTCTTTTGAGAAGCTACACTGATGAATTTAAACCCAGAAACTTTGGGGTTTTTTTATAGGCTATAGTGTGGGTATAAACAGTGTAGTGACCTTAATGCTAGATTAAAATTTTAAGTGTGATGAGACCTTAAAAAACCACAATGTAGCAGCTTTTTAGAATAGATTAACTCAGGCTTTTCTTAAACTCCCATGAAGAGCAATATTCCCAATCTGTTTGCAGTGTGCTAGGACAGCCTGGTATTGATGGCTACATCGAGCATTTAATTGTGCTTTGTGGATAGAGTGCGGGAAACCAGCTTGTAGTAACTGTTTATAACACTCCCCTGGTAGCACAGTTAGTAGAATTTCCCTTCTCTCTTCCAGGTCACTGAAGTTGTAATGATCTATGACGCAGAGAAACAGAGGCCCCGAGGTAAAGGCTGATCTAGTTTGTCCTTGAAATTTCTTCATACTCTCCTATAGTCAGATGGCAAACTATTTCACACCATCAGAAAAGGTAGACTTTTTTTTCTTCTATGTTGCCTCAGGAAAAAGAATAATTCACTGGGCAAATATCACTTCAAGTCTAGACTCTTCATCTACAGCTTTAGTTGGTATCTGTGCATTTAAAGTCAGATGTTTCATGTTCATTTATGGGTTTTTTTGCTAGTTGAATGAAATTTGGTTCTCAAGCCACTCCTGTGGCTTAAGGTACTATTGGGGAAAAAAAAAAACAGCAGACTTTCCTCCTGTTCCACATGAAAGGTACGTTGATGTTTGTAATTGCATGGGGGGGATACTCCAGTTCAAAGTACTTCTGAACATGAGATTAGGACAGAATCCATCCATTATATGCTTTTTGTTTTGGTTAAATGGCTTCACTTAAGATTAAAGAAAAACACTTCTCAAGCTACACCAGATAATTCTGAAATATACATATATGTATTGATTGGGACTTATAATCCCTGTATGCTAGACTGCTTTTTTTAAGAAAAAAAACCCAAAAAACAACAAAATAAACCCCTCAAAGTTTCAACAGACTATTTAATCAAGTTGGTAACCTTTGGTCAAAATACGAAGCAAGTTTCATGTCATCCACCTTCCATTGCATCTGTCATCTGTTTGACAATTAAGAGGCAATATTTTAAATACGCGAAGCTTAGTTGCACTGACCACCTTTGTAGCATGTTCTACATGCTAGAGAATAGTTTGCCATCTGAACTTTCATTTCTCTTCTGACTCATTATTAAGAAATATATTCTTCATATTTATTAAGCTGTTAAGTCTTAGTTTTATTTTTAATTTAGACATACATCCTTAGTGACATATTTAAGTGTTTCATAGTAAAGTATGGTAATGTTAAGTAAGTTCTTTTTTTTTTTCTTTTCTTTTCTCTCTGTGAATTGTTTGACTGTGATTAACGATATCTCTTTAGATTTCTTCTCTCTAGGTGATAATTTATCACAGAGGTACAGGCCAGTTCCACAGTCAGAGGAGGGACGGGCTTTGTCTTTTATTGGAGTGTAAACGAAGTTTCAATATATTTGTTTTTTTTTGTTTTCGTGCTTTAGCTATCTTAATCTTCTTTCAACAGATACCTTTTATTTCAGCAGAATGTAAATTCATCTATTTAAATGCTCTAGAGCATCTGATTTTAAATAGGGGAGGCAGTGGAGACAAAGGTACGGGCATCTGAATATAATTTGTGGCTGAAGTTCTGAAATATTTCAGTAATTATTGTATCATCTATATCTTTGTAATATTTAATCCCAGCCTTGCAACCTCTGAGCAAAAGGTACTAAAACATCATGTCTGGTCTGGATTAATCCTGGTCTCAATTAATGGCTTCTCTGCTTAAAGCTATACTAAAAAGAAAAAAGAAGAAAAGAAAGAGGGCTTTGGGTCCACTTACTGGGTGATTGCTTAAAGCAAAAGTGACAGATGTGCGCGGGTCTGAAAACCTATCTGTCTCCGTCCAGGGCGCAGATGTACCGTGGCGCACATTCTCCTTTAATTCTTCTGACCTCTTAAACAGTGTTCTTGAATCCTGTTACTCTGGCTTTCATTTTTGTTCTGTGACATTCTTTTATGTAGTGTGGTAACTAACTGTCATCTCCAGAAATGGCCTTGTTAGTCCCTGGGGTGTGCTCGAAAAAGCTCCTCGTAGTTTGTGTTTGGTACTCCTGGTCATGCATCCCAGACCACATTTTCTCTTGCTTTCTCTTTCTGATCTGTATTCTGTTGCATAGAGTGCTACTTGGTCTATACACTTGTCCTTTTAACCCGATACTTATGAAATTTAAAAGGCCAGTTCACTGCCATCTTCTCCGCATACCATTCCGAATTTTGCCTTCTTCAATTAACTTTACCATCCTTGTGTTGTGAACAGATCCCTTACCGTGTGTCATTTTAGTAGTTTGCTAGTAGGAGGTGAGAAGAATTATCCCCGTTACTAATCCCTGTAGCATTCAGCTACCTTCAGCTTCTCACGAGAACACCGGGAACCAGATTCTCAGTTAGTGTCAGAGCTACAGTGATGCCCTTGAGGAGCCAGCTATGTGTCTTCAAGTACCCAAGTCGTCTTTGCTTACCTGCAGTCCCTACCTACTTCTGTTAGCTCTCCTACAAGCAGCGCTTTCATCAAAATTCTTTTCAGAGTGCCGAGTATAAGTGCAGCCAGCCTCGTTACGTCTTAAAAGAAACAGTGGCTTTGTTGCAGTCTCTGCTTCTCGTGCTTTCTGTTCTTGGCTAAACCAACAACTGTGAAGTAATTTACAGGTTCTTGCTGTGTCTGTTCTTTTCCTCCCCTTGGCTGCAAACCAGCATCATTGCTCTGTTTGGTAGTCCACTTGGATTCCTGCTAGATGCAATTAGTTTCTCTAGTCTTCAATAAAGTTGTGTCCTTCAAAAAATAAAGCTAATGGATGATAGACTTCATAACTTTTACTGTATTTAAAATTTCATGGGTTTGGAATTTTGCTGTGCATTGTACTCTGATTTTTTCACTGTTCCTTATCTTGCGGTGTTTGACCCTTTTACATACCTTTTTCTTTACTGGCTTCCTCAATGACCTCTTACTCTCCTTCCTTCTCCCGCTCCAAGCCCCATCTCCATACCGCAATCTCTTCCCCTCCTTCAGTCTTCTTGGAATCAAGTTAAACAAGCAACCTTCATATGTAGATGGTATCCATTGTTTTTCTTTCCCATGTCTTTCAGGATAAAGGCTATAATACTGAATGCGTCAATTAAATACAAATACTTTTCTTTTGGCTCCAATACTTAGATTTCTATTTAACCTCAGACAAATATATTGTGATGAAATGCTGCTCTCAATTTTGAGGCTGCTTTCATCACAGGTCAACAAAACTTCGTTTATACTGCCAGTCTCTTGTGTGTGGGAAATGCTAAGTTTTTTCCTTTTTATTTTAAGTTTATTTTAGTGATGTCTTTTGCTCTTGTTGCTGACAGCAGAATTTGACCTGCTGGAATCTATTTTGGCCTGTATCTTTGTGTATTTTTTTATATATAAACTTTCTCTACAATAGGCCTCTTTGGGCTTACCCAACCCAGTTGGATAAGCTTAGAGAGACACTAACTGTTATAGATACTGTATTTCTGTTTAACGCTTTAGAGCAATATATGGCTGCTGTCAGCACTAGCTGCAAAGCAAAATGCAAACCAAGGGGGAAATCTTGGGTTTCAGAAAAGCAGAAATGCATCCATGTTCCATATGCTTTTGATGCCGCACCTCGTTTTTCTTTCTAATTTTTATTGCTCTACCCTTAGCTAATCTAAAGAATGGCACAATTTATGTACTGCATGTGTTCTTACCTTTCCTGGGATTTGGTTGTTACACCAGCAATGAGTGGTTGATGGCATGAACCAGCCTCCGTGTTCTGTGAGATTAACCACAATTTTGCCACTCTCTCGGCAATATCAGCAGCTACAACCTAAGTGCAGTGGTTCTCAAAGTGGGACCTCAAAAAGCAATTTAGTGCTGGGGCTTTGCCTCTTTTCCAGCATCTTCTACAGGCATCAGACACTCCCTCGTGGCCTTTAAAAAGCTGCTGGATTCAGCTGAGCTGTCACCATCAGGGGCTGTGGTCAGAAAAAGGGGATCTGGAGCAGTTAGTAGCAATGTGTTGGGCAAAAACAGGGACTGAAAAGAGTTGCGTAGATTTTTCAAGAGAAAAGCAGCAGAAAATATAAGAAATAAAATAGATTAAGGGACATGACACAAGTATCGCATTCTATATGAGCAACACTTCAGTTGCCAGCAGTTGCTGTGTTTGGAAGGAGTAATGTCTATTACGTACTTTTTCTAAGTTGTGGAAAATTTGAGAACCTCTGATCTAGGTTGTTAGTTTCTGAAGCTTCTCATTCATCCATGGAGTGGTAAAATTTTTCATGCTTTAACAGCTACATTTCAAAGACAACTTTCTTCTTTTCCACGGAAAATATTCCCTAATTGGAAGATGGGATAAGGGATGGGAGGAAGTTGCTTTGCAGCTTTGGGGATCAGGGACATAATAGGTTTTCCTTGGGAACCTAGTCTGAATCAAAGACAGGAGCAGCAAAGTTGCTTGACTTTAATCTGCTGTCCCACAAGTTTTCTGTTTTTAATCATGTGGCACAGTTACATTTATGACTATACTAGCACTTTTTTTTTCCATTTCCTGGTAGGTGGGTCAGGAATAAAATCAAATTAAAAGATAGTTGACAAGCTCAGTTTGTAAGTTGCATGTGTGAAACCAAGATGAGGCATTAATTGCCTAATTACCAGAAGTATCCATTGCAATTTTCTCAGATTGATTTTTTTGAAAATTTAACACAAGTCTCAGTTATCTGAAACCCCTGCTTGAACCCTTGGTCCGCCCCTAATACTGTTCATCATCCTGTTTTGTGTCACAACACCCTGCTACCTTGATTCACTCTTCGTCGTTGGCTAGGTTTTGGATTTATTACTTTCGAGGACGAACAATCAGTGGACCAGGCTGTCAACATGCATTTTCACGACATCATGGGCAAAAAAGTGTGTAGTTGTAGTTTTATTTTACCTTAAGAAAGAACCAAGTCTTGGGCAACTAGCAATTTCACTGGTGAATAAAAATTATTGATTCAGGTAGGCGGGAGAGCATGTCCAAATTCGAGGCTTTATCCATGAAGGTGGAGAAGGTCTTCTGAGTTTGCTTAAACAGGCGAGAAAGGCAGTTAGCTGGGGGCTTAGCCCATGGAAGAGAGATGGGTTGTGAAAGCCTGAGAACTTAGGCTGTGGACTGTTCTGATTTGGGTGAGGCCTTGTGCTGACAGACCTGGGGGGCTGCTGTGGCTGCATGTAGCTTACATTGGAATGACTTGACAATGACTACCTTAGTTTTGAGCACTGCTTAGGTGCAAGGATAGAAGTTAGCTGGTTTCCAGCTGTTTGAAAATCAGAATCCCAATGAAATCTGAGTTGTTCAAGGCTTGGTTTAAGATACCACTCCTTCAGATGTGTATTTGATACTCAAATTTTGAGGTGGTGTGAGACAATTGACTTTATATAATCTTAAACTTAAAAAGCAAAAAGGAAAAAAACGTCATGAAGGATTGGTTTTTTTAAAAAATTGGGTCACTTACTGTGAAACTTTGATACAAACCCACGTACTCTATATAGTATTTAACCACAATGCAGTTAAGTGACCTCTGGTTGTTTCATCTTCATACTGTGTTGTCAGCAGCTGGGTGTTTGATAGGGAGGAATTTTTTAGGCTTGCTTTGATGTTACTCAGCAAGGAACACGATTGTACCTGTGGAAAAAAAAACTGAAAGCAAAGTAAATTGTTGCAGGACACCCAAGTTTTATACAGAGACAATAGTAACTTCTTAAAAGAAAAATTAAGGAAATTGTGGTAGATTTAAAGTCTTTACAGTATCTCCACAGTTTTTTCAAGTAAGGGTTAAAACCGCTAACCTTAGTGAGAATAGATTTCCAGGAAACACGGGAACACTGTCACTTTCCTTAAATTATTGCATTGTATGATTTTTGCATTGTTTTTTATGTGCCGATATTTCATAAGCATTTATTTAGCTAGCAGGGGATATATTCATATCAGTGGAATTTTGGTTAATTATGCAGTATATAATGCTTTTTATTCCTGTGAACTTGTTTTGGGGTTGAGGGGCAGCCTATTTCCCTAATAATGGAAATGAAGCAAATGAAGAAATGTGCTTGTGTAATCACGAACATTAGTGTATGTTCTTGATTACTAGTATTTTCCTCCTGTGAGCAGTTGAGCACTCCCGTTTGTGAGCAGATGCACTGACAGCATTAAATTTACATTGGTATGTGCATGAATTATCTATATTCTATGTACACCCTCAGACCTTTTCTTGGAATTGCCTTAAACTTAGATGAACCACTTAAATGAGAGGTCATATCACAAAGCAGCATGCTAGATATAAATAGGAACAAAGGGTAGTACATCTGCTGAAAAAATGGTTCTGGAAGAGTGCGGAGAACCCTCTGTGAGCCTTTGAAATGTCACCTCTTACGCCACCGGTTTTCAGAATACGTCAGTGCGAATTTAGAGTTCTCTGTTGTTTCCCAAACAATCTCGGTACCAAAATGAAATAATCTATTTTTTGCCTTTTTTCCCTTTCAATCACATAAAGGAGGAAATATGCAGTGTTTTTTTCAGCTAGGAGCAATGGAGATGCCTCATTTCTTGGTGTAAACTGGGCTTTAGGCAGGTGTAGAATTTTAACCTCAACGCTAAGGATATCGCACTGGGATTTTTCAGTCCTCAGTTTGGCAGTTCACCACTTCCAAATGTGCACTGAAAAATTAATGGGATTCTTCCACGTAGATTAATGAACTCCAGATACTCTGCTCTCTTCATTGACTAATAATGCCTACTTTAAAAATGGTATCTCTTTCTTTTTGGTAATTAAGAAGGTATTGCTGAAATGAATCCATATGTTGTTGAAAGGGAAGAAAAATTAAAATTGCAAGAAGGACTCTGCTTTTGTAAGCAATAACTGAATTCCCTCAAGGCAAATGTGTTAAGACTCATTAATTTGAGTCCTTTGAAAAATTCCCTTGGTTCCTCTCTGGAAGGGCCTTCAGCTGACAGAGATTTGGTTACTGTCATGTCTAATGTCCTTGGGGCATCTGCAGTGAGGTGGGGCCGGGGGGGCTTTGTCCTTGCCTTGTGCCTGTTTCCTGTTTGTTCTCTGACATGAATGGTTTTTAAGACATGGCAGGAAGAATTCTGAATACTTTATTTTCCATACTACTCGGGCTCATTGATGATTGAGATTTATTTTCTTTGTACTCTGGCACCCATTAAAATTAATCATAAAATAAAAAAGACTCTAATTCAGCATGCATGAGTGCTGAGAGTGTTTCATTAAATCAGAAACTGGGGGCTTTTTTGAGAGGTTTATATTGAATGTGCAGCTTATTTTAAGTAGGTCAAATGCACTTATTCGATGGCTTGGAACACTAGGACATTTTATCTTTGAATAAAATAAGTTAAGCACTATGGCTTACTAATTTTAAAAACAGGAGGGCTTTTGTCACTGACTTAACACAGTATGAAGATTTGCTTCTTATTGACTCAACTGTCCATTTTTATTACTTGCATGTTTGTTTACTTTTTTGTTAGATGTAATGTAAGATTCTCTTATCACATCCATTCCCTCTGACATTGTTTGAGTTAATTGAGATTCTTTAAGCGTTAGCCTGGGGAAGGTAAGTCTTTATCTTCCATTAGACATTTAAATAAAACCTAAGTTTAAAAACAAAGAAACAAAAAACCAAACAAACAAATGTGTGTTTCTCAGGTATGAGCAGAGCTGAAATTGTAGTTAGATGGGGGGGGTTTAAACTGTAACTTTCAAATGAACCCCAAACATGTTTGAATGGTTAAAGCATTAGTACCCTTTTTCAGAGCGTACTCTTTACTCAAAGTTCTTTATTTACTGCAAATGTCATCTTTGTAACTCCTGCCTTAAGTGTTAAATTAGTGTATAAATAATCAAAAAAGATTATGCTTTTTTTAAGTGAAGAGCCGTTGTAAGAGGGTACTGCTGTTTTAAGATTAAAGCCGATGATTACTGTACTATGATGAAACATAAGTGATTTGTAGGATGTGTTTTACTTGAAATACCTCAACAGTAGGACTTGTAATGTCTTACCATCATATATATTGTACCTGAGAAACATTTTAAATTACTGGCCTTAAGTTTAATAATTAAGTATTTAGACATAAGTCATAAGATGCTAAGTGTAGTCTTAAGTGTAATTAAGGGTGTGTGTGAAGGGAAGGGGGGTAGATTAACCTACACCATCTCTCCTAAATGGGGACTCTGTTTGTTTAGGTGGAGGTGAAACGCGCAGAACCTCGTGATAGCAAAAGCCAAACTCCAGGGCCTCCTGGCGCCAGTCAATGGGGAAGCAGGATCATGCCAAGTGCTGCCAATGGCTGGGCAGGGCAGCCCCCTCCGACCTGGCAGCAAGGATATGGCCCTCAAGGTACTGCTTTGGTTGACTTGAGTCCCTGTCGCAAGCGCCTTACTTTTACAGCTTACCAGTAGTTTGGTTGTGCTAGCAAACGACAGTATTCCCAGTTTATCAATGGTATCGCTGTGCTGGATTATGAGTTCCACACAACAGTCCTTCCCAAGTCTGTACAAATTGTTCCTTCGCTTCGTTTCCCAAAAACCTGTGTTTCATAGAGCAGAAGTCAGTGGGTTGTGCCCAGTCTAGTGTATGTTCCAGGCGGTGCTTCACCTGTTCTGTTTGGTTCTGCCTCTCCCCAAATAGAATCAGCATGGTTTTCGGGAATGCGGAGGAGGTGTTGAGAAAGCTCAACGGCTCAAGTTGTGACTCCAGCTGTGGGATTGTGGCCTGCGTGAGACCCTAATGAAAAATTATGTTGAAGTATGGGTTTTCAAGGATGAGGCGGTTTCAAAGGAGGTTATAAGTAACATTTGAAAGGGATGAGAGAAAAACAGATGGTCTTGTCTTTGGGTTTTATTGCTTAATGCAGTCTGGAAAAATAACAAGCAGCTATGGGGCTAGCAGTGGTGCAGGGGAGCACTTACTGCATATAATTTTCTTGATTTAGCTTGAACCCTTCAGGGCTGAAAGGAGCAGCCGTGTGTTTCAGGTTTGATAGCTATAAACCCCACAAGATTTTGAAGACGGTATAAATACACTGAGTTCGTCCAAAGACAGTTTTGATAACTTATGGAGAAATACAGTGGTATAATTGAGTTGCGTTTGACAGAGCAGAACTTACTCTCTCTGATATATGAGAAATTTTTCACCTGGGGGGTCAAAAGGGAGTGTCACTGCTTCATCTATTGCTACAGTAGATGATACCTCAGCAGAGGGATTACTTGTTTCCCCATGGTGCTTATTAACTTGAAAGCTGCAGCTGAGGCTTTGACATTCTGCACAGATGTGCTAATCTGCAACTGTGCAAATTGAGAAACTAGATTATTTTCAATGTGGTTGTTTATAGAGAAAATGATATCTGATGTACTGGAAAGATTAATGTAAAACATAAATGCATTTATCTTTCAATCTTAATGCTGCAACGAATGCAGATGACGATGTTTTTATGGTTCAAAACCTTCAAAAATAACCAGGATAAAACCTGGTAGTATATTAAAAGCGTTTGGGATGTGTAATCTGCTGTGATTCTCAGTGGTTTTGTCCCTTATACTGGTATAGTTTCCTGCACTCGTTATGCTCGCAGGTCTTGAATGCTCCATCTGATTTGAGTTGGGGGACTGCTGTCTCTTCTATGTGGGTTTTTTGTTTGTTTTTTTTCCTGAATGATTCAGAATTTTTTTCAGAATTGCATATTCAGAAATAGTCCAAGAGTATTTCTTAGACCATAAAAATAGATCTGTGAGGGACACTGGGAGGATACCCAGTCTGTTCCAGAGCCCAGAGCAAGATCTTCTAAATAATTCCTGTTTCATAGTATACAGCTTCAATGCGTGTATAAGTCACTTTTTTTTTGTTCTGTTTTAGGGATGTGGGTGCCAGCTGGACAGGCAATTGGTAAGTATGTTATATGGGACCAATTTTAAAAGAAAAATCCTCCTGAGCGGGGGTGCAGTTTCTTTAAGAGTTCACAGTGATTTGTGGATTTCTGTAGTATTTAACCTACATTTAAAAGCTTGATTGAATTTGTCTGGAAAGAACGAAGAAGAAAATAGCAGATTCTTAACAAATTGGTAATGGGAGCTGACATACATCCTGCTGTTGCCAACCACACTAATTTGTTATCAAGGAATTACATTCTAAACTGCAGTTATTTACAGTAGGGATACTTGGAGGACAAATATTTCCCAAAGTAAGAATTCACAGAAGGCTGAGACTGCATCTGAATCTATCAAACAGCTTAACCCCATCTAGAGGATGCTGACTTAAGCAGCAACTTCTCATCATTAAGCTGCTTTAGTTCTTGGTTTCTCTTAATTTTCTAGGTGGATATGGACCACCTCCTCCAGGAAGAGGAGCTCCTCCACCACCACCACCATTTACCTCATACATAGTCTCTACACCTCCTGGAGGATTCCCACCTCCACAAGGATTTCCACAGGGCTATGGCACCCCTCCACCATTTAGTAAGTGACCTACAGGAGTTTGAGTACTGTCTGTCACCAGATTCGGTTTTCAGCCTTTACTCAGCCTTACTTTACTTTCTCTGGACTTGGATTTCCCCCCCCCCCTATATTTCATCTATCCTTAGATGTTTTGCCTAGGGTGTATGTTCTGAGCTATATAACTAGTTAGTATTTTTGCCAGTGAGTTGGGTTACTTTTTTCCTGGGTGCAGTTATCATTTATGTTCTCTAGTTTAAATTTGTTTAGCAACACAGTTTTAGATTTATTGTGTACCCCTATTACGACATCCGAGAGAAAAGTTAGAGATTACTGCATGGTGACCTGGACTAGACACAGGCTGGGATTTTCAGAGAAGCTTAAGGAATTAAGGTCGCAGCTGGCATTGGACATGTAAATAGGATTTTAGCACCTACCCCCTCAGGCCACCTTTTGATAAGTCTAGTCACAAACCTGGTTTAAAGGAGGCAGAAGATACTACCCAGTTATCTCAAGTTGCTCGTTCTGCTATGAAGAAGCCATTTGGTTAGGATATTTTTTTTTTCCCCTCCTAAGATCTTGAGTACTATGGCTTCCTCCTCATGACTCTCACATGCACATGAGTTTGGTCCCTAGTTCTGCTTTATCACTTTCTCTTTGCTGCTTGCTGATGTGGCTGCAGTCTTCCTTTGGGGTGACATTTTTTGTGTTAGAAGTTTATGTTGTTGTGGTCTTTTAGCCACAGTGTTGCCAGCATGTAGGAGTGAATTACTGTGAGGCCAGATATAGGTAACAAACACTTTGGTTTTGATAGACTTAGAAGTATTTTTTAAAAAGTTGTGTGATACTCTAATGCCAAGCAAGAAGTCAGGGTGGTGTTTACTCATGTCTCTTCACATGTATTGTGCTTCCCTTGTGTTTCAGGTTTTGGTTATGGTGCTCCACCTCCTCCACCTGACCAGTTTGCCCCACCTGGAGTACCCCCTCCACCTGCCACTCCAGGGGCAACACCACTAGCTTTTCCACCACCACCACCACCATCTCAGGCAACTCAGGACATGAGCAAACCCCCAGCTGCTCAGCCAGAATTCCCTTATAGTCAGTTTGGTAAGTAACTGCATATAAAATAAACTTGGCTTGATCTTTCTCCCCTTCCTGCTTTTCTTTTACACTTGAGTAGAAAGTCAGTGTTCAGAAAGAGTTTGCTCACACTGAAGGCACTTCTCTCCAGGATGAGAATGCCAGCCACCAGCTCTCAAGTGATCCTTAAGTCATGCAGCGTTCTAGCCAGAGAGTATTTTCTTAACTCTAAAACATTGCTTGCATGCTGTGAAATAGTCTTCAGAGACTTGTGCACTGGTAAGACAAGTCAGTGATTTGCACTCTCCCCGAATCTGTAGTTAAAACTTTTTTCTCCAGTAGCTTCATGGAGCTTGTAGTCAACTTTTTTGTGTAACTGACTTTGATCAGATTGGAGAACTTGAAGAGCAAGAACAGCATCAAGAGGCAGGCAGTACAGGGTATAAGAATCCAAGCTGCGTGTCTTTTCCTCCCTTCCACCCATTCCTTTCCTGTCTATCTCAAGTTATAGTTCTGTCAGCAGTGTGTAATGCTTAATTGTGCTGTATGGATAACTGGTTCATATAGCTGGTAGAAGACGTTGATGTAACAAGTTTTAGGCCAGCCAGCCAGTACTACCAAAAAAAAAAAAAAAATTTGCTAGACAGGCGCTTGTGCTACTGACTAAAATTTCTGCTTTTCCCTGTGGAAGCTGAGAGGGAATTCTCATCGTGCTCTTCCACACAGCCCTATTTTTGAGCAGTGTTCTCCAGAGAGCTGTTTGTGGCATACTGCTTTTTTTTTTTTTTTGAAGGGATTGTAATTTGGTAATTTTTTACTTCTGAAGTGAACTTTCTGCATGCAGTAGGCCCATGAGTTAACTGTTCCCTACCTGGACAAGTTCTCCATGTAAGTTAGTGCCTGCCTGCTTCACTTAAAGTGCCTGCAGAAGCTGTTAGGAAAAGAACATTTCATAAAGTTATTTAAATAGATACTGTTAGCTGTTCCAAAAATGTAAAACAGGCTCTGAAGGAAGATTAGCCTTTCAGATGTGTTTATAAAGCAAGAAGATGTTCTCATGTTGATGAATTTGAAATGTTTTTCAATGTGTTTGTTATGAACACAGTTGCTTTCATAGATAGCTGTGCCCTTGTGACTCAAGAGGAAGTTTTTCTTGTCTTGCCAGAACTTGTCTCTTTGCAGACTCTTTTTGAATGGGGGTGGACCCTACTAAATAAAGCATAAATCCATGCGCAATCATTTTTATTCAATGGGGAGTCAATATTTCGGATATGTTGGAAGTTTAGGAATAATCTGTTTTCCAACATTGTGAAAAACTGGGGAGGTGGGATTTGGTGTGTACAGTACCACTTGCCTCTTGTATATTCTAGGAAGCCTCTTTGCCAGTGAAATATTTCAGGTGTTCTTAGTCTCTGAGAGCACTGAGGAGGGAGGAAGAGGTGTGTAGTACTGCCTGTTGAGGAAGAACGCTGAGGTTAGTTGTTTAAACCACAACTGCAGTTAGTCTCTCACCTCAAGAGTGCTTTTCCAGCCTGAAAGCTGTTATGAGTACAAGTGATAACAGGGATAGAGGTATTTAATATGCTACAGTACCACAGAATCGTCCACCTGTTCATAGAGCTACATGTAAAATCTTTTAAACTTTGTTAAAGAGCTTCAGCACTTCAGGTGATCGCAAATTAGCTAGCAGTGTTGCTGTACAATAGGCAGTCTAGCTGATCTGCATGTATCTGCATAAATGCATAAAGCTTATGGGCTTTAAAGAGGCACTGAGTTATCTAATCATTGTGGCATTTTAAGATTTGTCCTGGCTTGACAGCATCTTAAATGCTGCTATGTTTACAGTTAGGATGAATGTAAACACTAGTAAACTAAACACTAACATGGGTGTGTCTCCCTCACCCTGAAAAATTATCTCTGTACAGGGCTCTCTTGGGGTTCGTCACCCTGGTCTCCTCATTTCTTACTAGGGCTGGGTGCCTATTCTCAAGACCCTTCAGGCTACGCGCCAATACTTTGTTTACACTCTTATGGTCAGGCTGAGCAGTGAGAAGCCTAGGTAGGTGGTGCCTATTTACAACCAATGCTCTTGATATTCTGCGTTTGGGAAATTAACTTGTGTTTCTTGCAGGGTCTCTTTTGAGAGGGTGGGGGGAAACAACGTGGCTCAAACGTTTACTTTTGTAAGTAAGGGCGATACAGTTCTTTATGTTCATTAGCTGGCTGAAGTGAAGACTCACAACTGAGGTATGAATGACACTTCTGTTAGCTTCCCAAGCTGCTGCATTGGCGAGGCTTTATCCTGCGTAATCAGAGCTCAGGTTCTTAAGCAAGAGGGTAAAACCGTCCTGGTCAGCACAGCTCCCTTAGAGTAGAGCCCTCTGAAACAGCCGGTGACCTGTGTGTTTCACTGGGAGGTGCTGGTGCAAACCGAGAGCTGCAGGGGGAAGACAATATATACTTAAATGTCTGGCTGTTCAGGTTTATGCTGTAGGTTTCCTATGTGATAAACAAATTGAGAATTGTGGTTTCCACCACTTCATGCTTTAACGCTGCAGTGTACAGTGAGAATAAGTTGGGGTTTTTTCCACTCTGAGCCTCACCCCTTGGCAAACGATCAAATTGTATTTTTGGTTGCCTGCTTATCTGTCTGAAAAAAACTGACTGGATTAGCATTTTGAGCTAATAGAAGCCTGTGATAAATGTGTTCTAAGGCTCATTAGTGATAGCAAGTCCTGAGAGACAGGCAGAGCTTGAAATTGAAATACTGAAGACATGCTAAGAGACTTTGTTTTGGATTAAGAGAGTTAAACCTGCTTCAAGCCTGCATAGAGAGAAGCAGAACTGCAGAAATGTACGTAGTAATTATGAGTCTTAATACAATCTTTCATAGCAGAGGCTTGCACTGATGCCACTATTACGATTGAGTTGTATTTAATTATGGGAACTTTTATTAAATTTCTCAATTCTCAGTGTTCTTAATTTACATCTAGTTGTCTTTCATATTGGCAGCAAGAATTCCAGCAAGTCTTTCGTCTTCACCCTTTCTCCCTATCCCCAAATTCTGCTTACTCCAAACCTATTCTCAGTCTGGTCTTCAGCACGGATCCCATTCAGAGTGGTGGTCACAGCCTCACTCAGTCAGCAGAAGGACGGTGTGGCAGGAGAGTAGAAGCGTTCAGGTCCTCAGACAGAGGAAGAACAAGTTCAACATTAACTTGCAGCTAGTTGAGACACCGTGTCCGTTCAGGCTTAAAACTAACTGAGCTTGGATGCAAGTGGTGGTGTAGGGGACATGGGAGAAGGGCTTTATAGTTCTTACTGACTGCCGGGTGAAAGTGTTTGCCACCATCTACAGCAGCAGCAGGGTGTCAGGTTTTGAGAAGAAGCTTTGTTTTTTGAACTTGCAACAGATAGGCTTCAGCCTGCCTGTGCAGTGAGTGTTTGAGGAAGGATGTTAGTTCTTTCAAAGGGCAGCTTTGGACCGAGGGTTCCGTTATAAAGTATAAAATGGGTGCCGTAGTCACAATCTTCTGGACTCTGCTTTGCCAGCTTTGCCTCTTTGTGTTTCAGTTACATTTTTTGAACTGAGTATTCCTTGAAAGAGAGGGTTAATTAATTTAAATATTCAGGCAGCAGTACTCTGGTTTTTGAAAGGGAATTTAAGATGATGTCTTCTCAGCGAAGGAAGTTCTTTGACTGTCCAGGGAAGATGGTGAAGCTGTGCAAAGCCAGAGTCGAATCACTCTGTGCAGTCGGTCTGAGGTGCTGCAGTATAACAGCTGTGAGATTTCAGGAACAACTTTCTTGTACATCTCCATCTCTGCTGAACCTGACAGTACTAGTTTTTAAGCAACAAAAAGCCCAACCCAAAACAAAACAAAAATACTCAGAATGAGCTGACAGCAAACCTGCAAGTCACTTCCAGCTTCTGAACAGCCGTAATATGCTAGTGTAACCAGCCTGGGGAGTACCTCGAAAGTGAACACTGCCATTTCTGCATACCTCTTCAGTTCTGCTTCTTGTCTCTTTCTTCTGTATAGAAGGTAAATAATTGCAAGAACTGAAAGCAGCTGCTTATCTTAACATGTTAGATGCAGGTGTGTGTTCTGAGGCCGTGCATGGCGGGAGGGAGCAGCATCAGGTTTTGAATTTGCGCCTCTGTTGTTGTGTGTGTGGCTGATGCTGGACGCTTACTCTGGTGCCTTTTTCCCCTTCTCCCCAGGGTATGGACAAGACTTGAGTGGTTTTGGACAAGGTTTCTCTGATCCCAGCCAGCAACCCCCTCCCTACGGAGGCCCCTCGGTGCAACCATCAAGTGGCCCACCAGCAGGAGGAAGTGGTTTTGGACGAGGACAGAACCATAATGTGCAAGGATTTCACCCCTACAGGCGCTAGCGTGGGCTGGCAATCAGGGAATTCTGTCCACACAGGGATGCCTGGTACCAGCTGAACCCAGGAATCCCAGACTTCTGAACTTGTGACAATCACATACTTGATGGAAGAAAAACCTAACAACTTTTTTTTTTTTGGGGGGTGGGGGGTGGGGAAGATGGCTTCTGAAGGCAAAGCTGTGGGTGTTTGGACTGCAGTTTTTAAATATTTTTCCTTTCTCTAACCCATCAGCACAAATAAAGAAAATGTCACTGGTTCAAACTTACAGGGTTTTAAAAATGTCTTCAGCTTTAATTCAAAACTTCAGGTTTCTTTTTTTTTTTTTTGAAATTATTTTTCCTGAGCCTTTGTTTTACCGTATATTGTAAACTTTTATGTTTAAAAGAAAAAAATATATACATTTACAGATTGTGAAATTTTTAAGAGAAATTTTCTACTATGTATGCTGGCTTATTTTTTAATTTAAAACAGGGTTTCCGTTAGCACTGTTGGAAGTGAGGGTAAGCTGCAAACCCCCTTACTCCTGACATTAGTGGTGGGGTGGATGGTTCAGAAACTCTGGGAGTTAAAAGAAATCTACTGAGTGTATTTTGCTTTTGTTACCTGATGGTATAGAACTGGTAACAAGGCAGGTGCAGACTTGTTGACGCACAGAGTCACTTACGAAGCGCAGTGTTAGATCTGTGCTTCAAATGCTTTCATATCCTCTGTGGATTTCATTAGGGGTTAACGGAGGCCTTGTTAAGATGTAGATTTCCCTCAGGCAAAAGGTTTAGGTGCATTTTGCACTAACCAGTGATTACCCCTGGTTTGAATAAAGAGAAGTACATTTGGATTAGAAACACAAGCCTGTCTCCATTATTTTTTTTTCTTTTGACAAAAAAGTTTCTTGTGAATTTGTGTTTTCATGAGAAATCAATTGGCAGCCTTGAAAACCATGTCTTAACACCAGTATACAGGCTTACGCTGTGCCTCAATGTACTGTTAATCTACTAGCAGTGGAATTAAGTCAGCAATTCTTCGTGCCCGCTTCACTCTTGCCCTCTGTGGGAGAGAACCAGCTGTGTTGGTGAAGGGTTGGAGGTGGCACCATCGGATTTCCTTTGTAGAGTCTGAGGAGCTGTTGGCTCTGACCTGGATTGGATTTGACGTGGGTCTGTGCACATTGGGTTGGTCACATGTTGACAGCAGCGACCTTGAGTGCTGCTCTCCATCTGCCCTTGAGGCTTCAAGGCTCTCTGAAATGCCTTCTTACAAGCTACAAAGGAGCACATGTAGATCTTGTGGATTTGTGCGCCTCTGGCAGAGCCCCTGGTCTCTCCCCGCTTCTGAAATGCGGAGGTAATCTTGCTGGTGATGTGATCTGCTAGTGCTTACTGTGGAGTCACGCTCCTGTTTTCTGTCCTGATCCTGTGTACCCCATCTGGAGGTTTTCTCTAACTGCTGAGAGCAGCATGGCACAGGTAGAATGTGGATTTACAAGCATCTTAGTCTAGATTAGTGTCTGTAACGATTTGACTGAGCTTTGTAGAATACGGCCTCAGTGTTTGTCTCATTCAAATGCAGGGCTAAGCCCATGGGAAATGAAGTGTCCTAACAGGATAAACGAGCAGTACATAGTGGAAGGGGTCATTGGCTCCAAGGCAAGGCTTGACACGAGTAGGAAATGACATGCTGTGCATTGTCCGTCCTTTGTACACGAGTTAGAGGCAAGCTGCTGTGTCCAAACCAAATCTTAACCCAGGAGCCTTCTCCTGGGGTGCTGCTGGGTCTGCAGTGATGCTTGGTAGTCTTCTGGTCTTGTTAATCACTTTTAATAGGGCTTAGCTCGTCAGGAGTGCTGCAAGTTCAAAAGAGTCTTTGTGGGAGCAGACATGGTGTTGCTCAGCACGACTTGAAATTCAGGATGTGTTGGGCTGTCCCTGAGGCACAGGAGGTCGCTGGGTTGCTCTTGGAAGGACTTTGATCAGTTCAGAGGTTTATTTGCGGTTGCGTGTTTGGATCATACCGGTCCCGCTTGCTGTGACTCCTCTTGGCTCTGCTCCTTGCTCAGTTGCTTCCACTAGCACAAAGTGTGTGCGGTGCTTCCCTGCCAGAATGGGAGCTGCTCCTCTGGCCTTCTGTCTGCGCACGTGGAGCTTCGTGCTCTGCGGCTGCCTCGCGTCCCTGAGGTTGGCGTCAGGCCAGAACTGAGGCACCTCACCAGCATGTGGAATGGAAGGAGACCCAAGGTCCTTGCTGCTCTGCTGCCTTTTGAGCTGCTCTTGGATAAAAGGTTTTGGAGATGGGCACCTTTTGCATGGAACTGGCTCTTCCAGGTTAGTGTGGGCCAGTGCGTCCACTGACAGAGCCAAGTCCACTCACGCAGGATGGGCTCTGAGGTGGGTGGAGAGCGATGTCCTCGTGGTGGGACCTTGTGGCGTAACAGCCAATGTGGCCATGCGTGGCTTTGTCGGCTGGTCTGGGACTTCTGTCCTTGCTTCAACCCTCTGCTCAGAGGCTGAGCTGGGAAAGCAGGAAGGCAGTGGAAGATGAAGGGCCATGCTGAACGGTGAAGGTGCTTCCCCCAGGACCAGCGTTGGTGCAAGGCGGGGTGCCGGTGAGCCCAGCCGGTAGCCGTGCCATAAAGGTGCCTTTGGGTCAGTGGGAAGGAGCAGTTTCACAGTGCCACCCACTGGAATAGCACAGCCGCTCAGCTCCCACACTGGCGTGGGCTCTTCCACGGCCCTGCTGCGCTCCGTCCGTCTGTCCGTCTCCTCCTGGAGCCCCTCACTCCGGGCTCAGCCTGGTCAGCCACAGCCCCTAGCTCGCTGCAGCGCCCGCCGCCGGCCCTGTAGGAGGAGCAGCAGGTTTAGCGGGGGGGGAAGAGGAGGGTCGGTGCCTCAACCAGGCCAGCGGGCAGGCTGCAGCCCGCTCTGCTCTACCGTACAGCGGTTCTCCGGTCCGCCGCCACCCCACTGTTGTACCCGCGGTCCTGCCGGCCGCGGCCACTTTAAGGGAAGTGAGGGCGGAAGCGCTGCTGGAGGCTGCGGCGGGCGGGGCTTCTCCCCACTTCCGCCCGTCGCCGCTCTCGCGAGGGCCGGCCTAAGCGCGGTCCTTTCCGCGGAGACTCGGCCAAGATGGTGGGTGCGGGCTGGGGCACCGGCGGCCCCAATCGGCATCCATCCTTCGCGGGGGCGGCAGCCCGGGGCCAGGGGCGCCGCTGCTGCCGAGGCCGGCCCGGCCTTTTCTCTGGGGCGCGGGGGGCTGGCCTCCCCTGGGCCCTGCTGGGTCCGTGGCCGCCCCGGCCGAGCTAGGCCTAAGTGCGGCGGGAGCCCGGTTGCCCAGGGCTGGGCTCGGCGGTGCTGAGGGGCGCTGGCGGTGGGAGGGAGCAGGGAGGGGGCTGCGGCGGCAGTGGGGCTGTCGGGACGGCTTGGGCGCCGTGCGGAGCTCGGGGCCTGCAGCCTTCTCATGTGTGGGGCGGGTGGAACGCGGGGCCCGGCGGCCCTGACACCCCCCCCGCGGTGCTCCCGGCTGCAGGCGGAGGTGGAGCAGAAGAAGAAACGAACCTTCCGGAAATTCACCTACAGAGGGGTGGACCTGGACCAGCTCCTCGACATGTCCTAGTAAGAGCTGTCAGCGGGGGGGGGGGGGGGGGGGGGCTGTTCCTGCAGCTCGAGCAGCTGTCAGGCTCTGCTCGGGCTGCGGTGAACGGCTGCAGGACCCCTAGGTTGGAGGGGTCACGGCTGTTCGAAGGCCTTGAGCAGTTAACACTGCCAGCGCGGTGTCCCCGCGGGGCTCCTTCTCTCCGTCTCTTGCAGCGAGCAGCTGATGCAGCTGTACAGCGCCCGGCAGCGCCGGCGTCTCAACCGGGGGCTGCGCCGCAAGCAGCACTCCCTGCTGAAGCGGCTGCGCAAGGCCAAGAAGGAGGCGCCACCCATGGAGAAGCCGGAGGTGGTGAAGACCCATCTGCGGGACATGATCATCCTCCCTGAGATGGTGGGCAGCATGGTCGGCGTGTACAACGGCAAAACCTTCAACCAGGTGGAGATCAAGGTGAGGAGTCCCGGCAGCAGCCTGAGAGCTGCGTCCTGAGTTGAGCTGAGCGTTTGAAACGTGTCCAGCTCATTTTTAACACTTTGTGTAACCCTGCTCCTGCCCTGTGTCTGGGGGGGAGGTTGAGACTCCTCCTTGGAGCAGAGCTGGCCCCGAGGGACACCCAAAGTGTCCCACCCCAAGGGTGGGCAGCTTGTGGAGGGGCCGAGGGGCCTCCTGAGGCTTCAGTGCAGCTTTGAAGTAACCAGGTAGCGTGGCTGTTGCGAATGCGTGTGTGCTGCTGAGTTGGGAGGGCCGGGGACGCTCAGCCCTGGCACCCTGCCCACCAGCACCGTTTTCGGATGAATCGGATCCAGGAGCTTTCCTGGGAGTGGAATAACCTGCGGGGCGATGTGACCTGATACCGCTGATGGGATTAAATGGCGTTTTCTGCTTCTACTTGGCATTAAATCTGGCCTGAAAGTTCAAATGCACAGTGTTCCCAGAACAACCGGCTGCGCTGCCATGGGGACGAGGGTTCTGACCCTCCTCGACCCCCTGCAGGGTGGTTTGGGGGAGGCCAGTGGTGTGTGCCCCCAGCCCGCGTCGCTGCCTCCAACGCAGGTCTCTCCTTTCTCTTGCAGCCCGAGATGATTGGTCACTACCTGGGTGAATTCTCCATCACCTACAAGCCGGTGAAGCATGGCCGACCCGGTATTGGCGCCACCCACTCCTCCAGGTTCATTCCTTTGAAGTAGCGAAGCACCACGAGGACCCTTTTCCACGTGTAAATAAAGAAATTTCTCCAAGTTTTCTTGATGATTTCCCTTTTTTTTAGCACTGCTTTCAGTAATCACACGCAGCAAACTCTTCTCTCCAAGTGGGTTTATCAGATAAATGAGAGTCCATGTTCTTTGTGGGGAAGTGGTGAATGGCACTTCCCTCCATTTAACTTTGTGACGTTTCCAGTGATGTGTGGATCGCCCCGGGAGTGTGGTGAAGCGCTCGCAGCACTGCTGGAGATTAGCTGTGGAAGTAAACCGAATTGAGGGGGTGGGCAGGTTCCCGGGGCTTCAGAACCAGTCCCTCTCTGGGGGGAGGCTGCCAAGATCCCAAACAACCATTCTCTCAGTTCAGTTTGGGTTTCCGAAGTTTTTTGGTGTCTTGGCTCGGTGACGGTGCCTGAGGGGGCAGGCAGTTGGACTGAGAGGAATGGCAGGTGATCCGGGTGGGTGATCCAGTCTGTCCCAGGAGCTGCCCCGGCACCTGAGCCGAGAGCCTCTGTCATGGTTTCAGGCTTCACCCTCCACAAAAGCTGCTGGCCTGAGTCCCTGTCCCCTGTGGCAGTGAGGAGCCCCGGCATTGCTCTGCAAAGCCATCACTGGAGGGGCTGGTTGTCACCGTCCTGCTGCTCCTGGCACACTTGTCCTCTGGTTTTCCTCCCTACCATCACCCTGGCTGCCACGTCAGCACCAGCACTGCCGCTCTGCCCTGGTGCGTCTCGAGCATCACGGCGATGGGTGTTGGCATGAGCTGTGCTGGGAAAACCTCACAGCCTTCGGGTGGGCAGTGACATCGGCACGTGGCTGCAGCCTCCTGCTGCCAGAGATGGTGGCAAATGTGCCGACGATCTCATCCCAGTTTTACTGGGTTCAAACAGCTGTGCCTTTGCCCTGTGAGGCCTCAGGGAGCCACTAGGCTCAGCGCTGGCACCGGGTGCTGGCTGGATCTGCCCAGGCCACAGGCAGAGGGGAGGGGGGCAGCGGGGCCGTGCCCGGGGGCTTCAGGGCGCATCAGGCTCGGAAGGTGGCTTTGACTTGACCCCACCGCCATCCCCAAGTGTGTTATGGGGTCTCTCGGGCCTGGTGCCAGCCCTTCAGCTCTTCTACGTGCACACCGGCCCTTTCCATCTCCCCAGTGTGGCCGTTTGTCCTTTACGGAAGGTCTGCTATCACTGTGGTCCGGGGCCCTGACCTTGGCCGTCCCTGTGCAGCTCTGCTGGCAAGGGGAGGGGTACAGGGCTGGATGGCTCTGCTGTGTGTGCACCCCCAGCCCTGCCCTGCGCAATGGTCACGGGCAGAGCAGCAGGATCAGGCCCGGGGCTGGGTACAGCCCCGGGTTGTCACAGCCGGGCCCCGCTCGAGGGGGGGGGGGGGGGGTTGTCGCCCCTGGGGGCTGATTACCGGGGGTCCTGCTCGCCCCGGGGTGCTGCAGAGCTCAGCCCCGCACCGGGCAGAGTGTGGAGGCTCCCAGGACTGATCCTCCGGGCGCGGTGACAGCCCCGGGACGGGGGGGAGGGGGCGCATTTGGCCCCAGACAGGGGGAACGGGGCAGATCCTGCAACCCCCGGGGGCGGGGGGGGGGGGGGGATGGAGCCCTCCACGGGCAGCGGGGGACCTCTTGTCCCCCTGCTCCGGCACAACGCGGGGGGGCGCGAGGAGACCCCGCCTGCTGCCCTCTAACGGCGGCTGCAAAACCCGGCCGGGAGCGGCGGGGGGCGGGGGCGGGATGCGGCTGCTCGGGGCCGCGCCGGTTCCTCGCCCAGCTCCGCAACGCCGCCGCCGCCGCCGGGGATGAGGTACGGCCGCACCTGCCCTCAGCACCCCCGGGCGCCCCCCCCGACCCCCCGAGTGTCCCGGAGGCTCTGGACGCTGCAGCCGCCGCAGATGGCGGGGGGGGGGGAAGCCCGGGGGGGCCTGCGCGACCGAGGGGGGCCGGGGGACCGGGCCGGGGGGGGGGGTACGGTGCCCGGTTGCGGGGGGGGGGGGGGGGAGAGCTGGATGCAGCCGGGGGGTCCCGATCTGTACCCTCGCCCCGTGGCGGAGGGTGCCCCGGCCCTGGCTGCGCTGAATCTGCCGTATGCGGCGGGCGCGGCTCCATCCCGGGGGACCGGGGGGACCGGGGAGATCGAGGGATATCGGGGCTCCGGGGGGGCGGGGGGGTGGAGATCGGGCAGCATTTAGCCCCGACCGCGGGGACAAAGGCCGGACAATGCCGGGGCTCTGCCGGAGCCCCCAGGCGGGGGGGGGGGGCGCGGATGGCAGCACCGACCGTCCCCATCGCCATCCCCACCCTCATCGTCATCCCCATCCCCGTCCTGCGGGCAGGGCCATGGGGGGCAGCAGGGCCCGTGGCTGCAGGGGGGCCCCGCTGGGGTCGCAGCATCCCCCCGCTGCTCCCGATGCAGGCTCGGCTTCCCGCGGAGCCCCTCCCGATGCACCGAACTGCTCCCTCAGTGGGGCTGGTCCCAGAGGCCAGGGCTGAAGCCCCAGACCCGCAGCCCCAAACCCTCACCCCAAATCCGCCTCCTAAAACCTGCCCCCCCAAACCTGCCCCTCAAGAACCTCGGCCTCCAAACCAGCCCTCCAACCCTGCCCCTCCAACCCTGAACCCCCAAACCTGCCCCAGGCCCTGCCCCACATCCCTGCGGATGCAGGATCCCAGGAGTCCCAGGGCCAGTCCCTGGGCAGGGGTTGTCCCCAGCTCGCCCCCCAAAGGCACAGGGTGTGAGGTGGGTGCTTGCCACAGGCATGAGTGGGCACCATTCCTGCCCTGGATCTTGTTCCCACGGCTGCCCTGGCTGGGGTGGGGGGCTGGCCCTGGGGTTCCCTGCATGGGGAGAGTCTCTGCGGGGGGGGTGCAGAGGGACCCCAGTGCTTGCCCTAGTGGGGCCCTGCCAGGGATCCACATTTGTACAATGGCCATGATGTGTGTGTGTGCACGCGTGTGCATGTGTGGGGGGGAGCAGCCACTGTGCAGGGGAGTGGGAGGGATGCGGGTGCTGCGGGGCCGGGGAGGAGGGGAGGCCAGATGCTGTGCATGGGGAGGGAGCAGGTCCCCTGTGCCAGTGTCCCCATGTGTGCCCCTGCGTGTGCCCTGCATGTCCCTGTGCCACCCAGGAGCCGTGCAGGGGGGCTGTGACCGTGGGGCTGGCCTGGCACTCCCTGGGGTGGGCTTGTGGTTGGGGTCCCCGGGGCCGCCGCACGCGACCTAGTCGATCAGCAGGAGCTGGTGACAACACACTGTTTGTTTAATGTCCCCAGGGGCTCCGGGAGCCGCAGCCGGTCGAGGAGGGGGGGCTCAGATGTGGCTTCTGTTGGTGGCGGCTGCGCTCGGCTGGTGCTGCAGCATTGGGGCCGACTGTGGTCCCTGTCTGCAGGGCTGCCACTGGGCTACAGGGTGTGTGGGGTGCCCCCCCCCCCCCCCCCCCCCTCCCCCCAGCCCAGCCCTGCTCTGCCCAGGCCAAGGTGGCCCCAGCCAAGGCGGCACGGTGCGGTGCAAAAGGCTGATGCCATGGGTTGGATGGTGCAGGGAGGACAGGGGAGAGAGCGGTGGGTGCTGTGGGCAGCAGGGTGCAGTGGGCAGCGTGGAGGAGCACAGTGGGGTGCTCGATCCAGGCCCCACCAGCTGCCTCAGCTGGCCCTGGGGCACCCCGAGCACAGAGAGGGGCAGCTGCTGGGTGTCGGAGCAGCTGGGTCCGAGGGCCTTGAGCCATTGCACCCCCCTGCCAGGGTGTGCCCATGGCAGCCCAGGGCCATGCCTGGCACCAACCCCACGCCGCAGAGCCCCTGGCAACTCGGGGTGGGGGAAAACGGGACATCGGGTCCCGTGGGACAGTGACCATCACGGTGCTGGAGAGTGGGCTGCAGGAGCAGAGCCTCAGCCCTGCCCCCCCCCCCCCTTACCGCAGCCCTCGCCCCCCCTTTCCCCGTTGTGTCTAGACGCTTCGCAAATGCAGGTGCCGCTGCACCAGCCCCTCCCCGCAGGCTGCAGATCCCCAGCGCTGCTGCGAGCCACTGCACTCAGCCATCCCTGCCAGGGGCCCTGGGGGTCCGGAGCTCAGACACACACACACACACACACACGCACACCCCCCCCATCAACCCCCAGCCCCCCCATCAGGCTCCTGTCCAGGGCTGGAGAAGGGCAGGAGCTGGGGCAGGCTGGCAGCCCTGTGGCTGCACCGACAGACACCCACCCCACCCCCCACCCCCAGCTGCAGGGGGGGTCCCACAGACTGGCCACCACCCCACTAGGGGCTGCAGCAGCCCCCAGGCTCTTCCAACCGCTGTCTGCCCCAGCAGCATCCCACCTCCTGCAAACCAAAGCTGTCACTGCAGAGCTGTGGGGATGGGGGGGCCCGGGAGCAGGGAACAGCTCGGTGCCTCAGTTTCCACCCCCCCCATGCGATGGGGCTGGTGGCTGGGGTGCACAGCAGCCGCATGTCCCAGCCCGTCCCGACTGGCTGCAGCATGACACAGCACCGTGGGGAGGGCAGCCGGGGCACCCCAGCATCGTGCAGGGCGGAGACACCCTGAGAGCGGCCTCGGGGAGGGGGAGGTCAAGCAATAACCAAACCCAGCCCAGCGGCGGGCGGGGGGTGTGTGTGTGTGTGTGTCCTGACTCTGAGCAGTTCCGTCAGCGCTGAGAGGTTTGGGGTGCTGGGGGGGGTGGGGAGGTGCTGCCCTGCAGGCGTGGGACTCCCCGGCTTTTGTCCTCACCCTGTTGTGATGAACCCCTCCATGTCTGGGGGGGTGCTGGGGAAGGGCCACGGACCCCCGCTGCGCTGCCCCATCTGCTGTCGCCATAGCAACGGGAGGTCCTGCTGAGCCTGCATCCCTCATCCCGCATCCGTCATGCTGCATCCCTCATCCTTCATCCCACATCCTTCATCCTGCATCCCTCATTGTCCATCCTGCAGCCCGTGTCCTGCTCCTGCATCCCTCATCCCACACTCCAGTCCTGCCGCCACCTCCCACCCATTGCTACCCGCCTGCCCCCCAACCCCAGCCCTCCCGGGGGTTGTTTCCCTCCTGGGGGGGTTATTTATCTGCTGTCTGGGCAGGGGGGCGTTGCACTGTGGGGTCTTTGTCTCCCTCCAGAAGCACGGCCGGCTCCGGGGTGGCATGGGCAGAGCTGGGGGGGGGGGGGGCACACTCTGTAGTGGGACCCAGGTGGGGACAGGATGGGGGGGGGGGCAGGTCTCCTGGCTGGTGTGGGGTGCAGGGATGAGGGGGGGCCGGGATGACTCCTGGGGTGGGAAGGACATTGGTGGTGCCTTGGGGAGGGTGCTGGGGTCCCACTGCTGCCCCATGGGGGCTCTGTGCTGGCTGGGGGGGTGCTGCACACCCCCCCCCCCCCCCCCCGCCAAAGGGAGGTAGAGGGATCCCAGGGCATTCAGGAGATGCTGCAGGGCAGTTTTGCATGGGCAGGACACGGGCAGCGCCAGGGGATCAATCTGTGCCGCCGCCCTGAGCAGCTGCCGTCCCTGAGCCCGCTGCAGTTGGGGGACGGGCCTGATCCTGCCCTTGTGCTGCAGGGGACATGGAGGGCGGATGAGCCCAGGGGCGCTCGCTCATGTCGAGATGGGGATGCAGTGGCGGGGGGGGGAGAAGGGCAGCCCCCCCCCCCCCCCCCCGCTGTTCACCCCCCCCATCTGTGCACACCCATTGCATGCACACGCACACTTGTGCAAACACGTGGTGCTGACGAAGGCGGCGCAGGGGCCGTCGTGCTCTTGGCCACCAGCCCAACCCGCTGGGACGGTGATGAGGGGTCCCCGTCCCCCATGCCGGCGTGTGCTGGCGCAGTGTGGCCCCCCCACCCCCAGCAGGTGTGAGGGGTGGCCGTGGGCACCGCGGCAAGGAGGAGGTTTGTGGGGGGGGTGGGGCTGGCTAGGGGGGACAGAGGGGTTGGGAGGGCCAGGGGGACAGAGTGGGGCCAGGGGGGCTGCCAGGGGGGGCCAGGGCTGGCCCTGCTGTGGGAGGGAGCGAAGCGGGAGATGGTTCAGAGAAGGAGAAGACAAAAGCGAGACAAAGGGGGAAGGGAGAGGAGGGCTGAGCTGCTGTGGAGGATGGAAATCAGGCAGGGGCTGGCAGGGTGTTGGCAGGGTGCTGGGGGGCCAGAGCTGCCTGCCTGCGGGGGGGACGGGGCCTGATGCCCACTCTGTGCTGGGGATGTCCCTTCTGGGAGGCTTTGGGGGGGTACCAGCTCTTGCCGGGGCACTCTGCCCCCTCCCTGGGGGGTGGGGGGGGTGGGTTTCGGGGGTCCTCCGGGCTGGTGGTGGGCAGCGAACGTGCTGAGGAGGCTGCAGGGAGCACCTCGGCATACTACCCCCCCCTCCACCCCCCCAGGCACGGGAGGAGGTGAAGATGTCCGGCTCCATCGCCTCGTACGACCAGCTGGTGCGGCAGGTGGAGGCGCTGAAGAAGGAGAACAGCCACCTCCGGCGGGAGCTGGAGGACAACTCCAACCACCTCTCCAAGCTGGAGAATGAGACCTCCGACATGAAGGTGAGGACAAGCCCGGGGGGGGGGGGGGGGGGGGGGCGAACTTGGACAAGGGGGGAGAAGGGGCCATGGGGCTTCCCTCCACATCCCCCCCCCCTCGATGGCTCCATCCCTGGTTTAGGAGGTCCTGAAGCACCTCCAGGGCAAGCTGGAGCAGGAGGCACGGGTCATGGTGTCCTCGGGGAGGACGGAGGTCCTGGACCAGCTGAAAGGTAGGTGCCCAGGCAGGGTGGGGAACGGGGGTCCCTGCTGAGCCCACCGTCACACAGCTGTCCTCGTCCCCAGCCCTGCAGATGGACATCACCAGCCTCTACAACCTCAAGTTCCCCCCAGAGGTGGCCGGAGCCGGGGGAAGCACTGAGGACAACCCACCGCCACCCGCGCCCCACCGGGACAGTGCCGGGGACCTTGGCAGAGCCACCCTCCGGCAGCTGGAGGAGCTCGACCGGGAGAGGTGGTGGCCAGGGTGGGGGATGCATGGGGCTGGGGGGGGGGGGGGGTGCAGGGGCGCGGGGTGAGGGCCATGCTGATGGGGCTTCCCCCTCCCCAGGTGCTTTCTGCTGGGTGAGATTGAGAAGGAGGAGAAGGAGAAGGTGTGGTACTACGCCCAGCTGCAGAGCCTGGCCACGCGCCTGGACGAGCTGCCGCATGTGGAGACGGTAAGCGGGGACGTCCCGGCACTCCCCTGGCCCCGGGGTGCAGGCAGGACCCTGCCCCCCTCATGCCACCTCCCCCGCCCCCCTCCCCCCCCACCCCAGTTCTCCATGCAGATGGATCTCATCCGGCAGCAGCTGGAGTTCGAGGCCCAGCACATCCGCTCGCTGATGGAGGAGCGCTTTGGGACAGCCGACGAGATGGTGCAGCGGGCGCAGGTCAGAGCGGGTGGGAGCCGTCCCTTCCCCTCCTCGCTGCCCCCGTCCTGTGCCCAGGGGGTCCCAGCTGCCTTCCCACCCCATCCTCACACGCAGCCCTGTGCATCCTTGCAACCAGGTCCGTGCACTCTTGCACCAGCTCTTTGCACCCTCAAACACGGGTCTTTGCACCCTCACATGCAGCTCCTTTCACCCAGCTCTGTGCACCCTTGCATCACCTCCATGCACCCTCACTCCCAGCTCTTTGCACCCTCGAACCTGTGCACCCTGGCACATTGCACCCAGGTGTCCCCAGCCCCGTGCACCCTCACACCTGGCTCTGGGGGGGGTGTCAGGGGACCCCAGGGGGTCCCGGCCTTTGCTGAAACCTGCTCTACCCCCACAGATCCGGGCATCCCGGCTGGAGCAGATCGACAAAGAGCTCATGGAGGCACAGGACAAGGTGCAGCAGCCGGAGCCGCAGGTAGCAGGGAGGGGGCTGAGCCCAGCTGGGGCCAGGGGCCATCGCTGGGGTCCATCCTGCTCCCCGCAGGGTGATGGAGCCTGGGGAGGGTGAAAGAAGGGGCCAGGCACAGCCCCCCTGCCATTGTCCTCATCCTGTCCCCATCACCCGCCGGCAGCACAGCCAGGGCTTTGTGTGGCTTGGGCACCGTGAAATGGGCAGTTGCCATGGAGACGAGAAGTAGGCCACGGCGCGCAGCAGGCGGGCCGACACGGTGGCTCCCACAGCATCTGCTGGCCACCAGAGCCCCCAGGGTGGGCACCCTGCCATTGCCATGGCCCCACCATCGCCACAGCACTGCCATCACACACGGCTCCATCATCCCCCACCATCATCCCCAGCCCTTCCATTGCTCCTCGCCCCTCCATCACCCCCAGCCCCTCCATCACCCATGGCCCCACCATCGCTATCACCCCTCCATCGTTTCTGCCCCCTCCATCACCCACGGCCCCTCCATTGCCCCAGCGAGCCCCACATCCTGCACAGCCGCTCCATCACCAGCCCACACAAGCAGTGCCAGAGGCTTGGCCCCGGCACAGTCCACGCTGCCCACCCTGCTCGCCTCACCCACACTCTTCCTTTACCGAGCCTGCTGCTGTGGCAGCCCCCTCCCTGATCAGCCCCAATTCCAGCTTAAAATACAACCCTGGCATTGACGAAAGCAACAATTGCAACGACTGGGAAATGCTGCAGAATTGAATGGCACCAGTGGGTTCCTGGAAGGTGGGGAGGGGCTGGGCAGGGGAGGCCAGAGTGATGTGTGCGAACCTCCCCCCCCCCCCCCCCCTCCTCTGCAGCTCTGCGGGAAGGTGCCAGGCATGGAGGGGGATGGCAGCCTGGACCCCCCCACCCACCCCGAGGAGGGGGGCAGCAGCCTGGGCAGCAGCAAGGTAAAGGGGGGAGCCCAGCTGGGGTGGGCTGCACGGAGAGGCGGCCGTGCCTAACCCCGACACTCCCGCCCTGCAGGTGGAGGTGGTATTCTGGCTCCTGTCCATGCTGGCCACACGGGACAAGGACGACATGTCCCGCACACTGCTGGCCATGTCCAGCTCGCAGGAGAGCTGCCTGGCCATGCGCAAGTCGGGCTGCCTGCCCCTGCTCATCCAGATCCTCCACGACTCGGACGGCGAGCCAGGCCCCCCTGAGAGCCCTGCCGGTGCCAAGGACGCCCGCATGCGTGCCAACGCCGCCCTCCACAACATCATCTTCTCCCAGCCTGATGAGGGCCAGGCTAAGAAGGAGATGCGGGTGCTGCATGTGCTGGAGCAGATCCGCTCTTACTCAGAGACCTGCTGGGACTGGCTGCAGATGCAGAGCAGGGACGGGGGCAGAGGCACCGAGGGCGGTGCGGGTATGGGAGCGAGCGGGGTGCTGGCACGTGCGTACAAATGTGTGTGGTATGCACGGCTGCGAGATTCCACGTGTGCCGGAAGCAGCGGGCGATGGGGAGGGACCATCGGTGCCAGACCCCAGGGCTGACCCCCGCCTCTCCCTGCAGTGCCGGTGCCCATTGAGCCCCAGATCTGCCAGGCCACCTGCGCCATCATGAAGCTCTCCTTCGACGAGGAGTACAGGCGGGCCATGAATGAGCTGGGTGAGCACAGGGTGGGGGCACTGTGGGCATCCCTGCCCACCCTCCTCCCCCCTGCAACAGCAGCAGTGCTGGGAAGTGGGGGGGGGAGGGTGTGTGTCCCTTGCCTGAGTCACCCCTTGTCCCATCCCACAGGCGGGCTGCAGGCAGTGGCTGAGCTGCTGCAGGTGGACTACGAGATGCACAAGATGACGAGTGACCCCCTGAACCTGGCGCTGCGCCGCTATGCTGGGATGGCCCTCACCAACCTCACCTTCGGGGACGTGGTCAACAAGGTTGGGGGGAACTGGGGGGGGGTGGGAGTGTGCTGTGGGGTGGGGAGCAGGGCCAGGGGTCCGTGGCTTCACTCTCACCATCCTTGCCCTCTCTGCAGGCGACGTTGTGCTCCCGCCGGGGCTGCATGGAGGCTATCGTGGCTCAGCTGGGCTCCGACAGTGAGGAGCTGCACCAGGTGGGTGCCAGCAGCATGGGGGGGGGCTCCCCCAAGGAGGGAGACAGGCAGGGAGACTGTCCCCACACCCACCCGCCCCGCTCTGCCCTCCCAGGTGGTCTCCAGCATCCTGAGGAACCTCTCCTGGCGAGCTGACATCAACAGCAAGAAGGTGCTGCGGGAGGTGGGCAGTGTGACTGGGCTGACACGGTGCGCGCTGCACGCTGGCAAGGTGAGCACCGAAGCGAGCAGGAGCGGGTGCCGGGCAGCTGGACAGGGACTGATGGGTGGGTTTCCCCCCTCCCCGGGACAGGAATCCACGCTGAAGAGCGTCCTGAGCGCGCTGTGGAACCTGTCGGCGCACAGCACAGAGAACAAAGCTGCCATCTGCGCGGTGGAGGGAGCCCTGGGCTTCCTGGTGAGCACCCTCACCTACAAGTGCCAGAGCAACTCACTGGCCATCATCGAGAGTGGTGGCGGCATCCTCAGGAATGTCTCCAGCCTTGTCGCCACGCGGGAGGACTACAGGTGAGGGTCACCATGGGGTGGGGATGGCAGCGGGGAGGGGGATCAGAGACTGTCCTGACGACCAGGGGTTTCCCCACCCCCCCATCCTGCAGGCAGGTGCTCCGGGACCACAACTGCCTGCAGACACTGCTGCAGCACCTGCGCTCGCACAGCCTCACCATCGTCAGCAACGCCTGTGGCACCCTCTGGAACCTGTCTGCCCGTAGCCCCCATGACCAGGAGCTGCTCTGGGACCTGGGGGCGGTCAGCATGCTGCGCAACCTCATCCACTCCAAGCACAAGATGATTGCCATGGGCAGTGCGGCTGCTCTCCGCAACCTCCTCACCAACCGGCCCCCCAAGTACAAGGATGCTGCCGTCATCTCACCGGGCTCCTGCATGCCCTCGCTCTACATGCGCAAGCAGAAGGCTCTGGAGGCTGAGCTGGATGCCAAGCACTTGGCCGAGACCTTCGACACCATGGAGAAGCAGAGCTTGAAGAGCCAGAGCACCAAGAAGCCAACGCGGCACATGGAGAGCCTGGTGAAGGACTATGCCTCCGACTCTGGCTGCTTCGATGATGATGAGGTGCCCAACATTGCCACTGGTGTGGAGACAGCCAGCGCCTCTGTCCTCTCCATGTTCCTCAACGCCTCCTTCCTCCAGGGACAGGCGCTGCCCCGGGCACTGGCACAGAGGCGATGCCCGGAGCCAGAGAAGGATGGCAGCTGCAAGCAGGCTGTGCCTAAGAAGCCTCCATTGCCGGAGGATGACGTCTCATTGGCCGCTGAGAAGTTGGCCAACAAGATCTCCAGTACGGTGGCCAAGATCGACAAGCTGGTGGAGGACATCTCTACCATGCACACCTCCTCAGATGACAGCTTCAGCCTCAGCTCGGAGGACCACTGCCTGGACTGGCAGTACGGCCCAGAGGAGGTGCACGAGGCACGTGCCCAGTCCTGCTCGCCGTGTCGCCTCTCGGATGCCGGCGGCTTTGCCAAACGGGAGAGCCTGAGCAGGGCGCACACACTGCTGCGGCTAAAGACTGCCTACACCAGCCTGTCCAATGACAGCCTCAACAGCAGCAGCACCAGCGATGGCTACTGCACCAAGGAGCACATGAAGCCCTGCACCAGGGCTGCATTCCTTGACTACCGGGACGAGCTGCAGCGGTACCAGAAGCGGCCGAGCCGGCTCGACCTCAAGAGCATCCTGGGTGGCAAGCCAGAGCAGGTCGAACCCCCTGTGCTCAAGGGCAGAGACCCGGCTGAGCCGGACAAGCCGGAGCAGCCTGACCTGCCCGAACGGGCCAAGAAGATGGTGACTTTTCCCAGCCCCAAGGCGCTGGAAAAGGAGCCCGAGTGGAAGAAGGAAGCAGGCGGCAAGCTCTCCCTCGACCCCCAGGTCCACACCATCAAACTCTCCCCATCCTACCAGCATGTCCCCCTGCTTGAGACCCTGGCCAAGAGTGGGGCAGCCACTGGTGCCGGCCACCACCCTTCGCTCCAGGGCAGAAAGCAAGCCTGGCTGCCCCCTCCACTGCTGCAGACAGCTGACACCTTGAGCAAGATCCCGGAGAAGCTACCTGCCCACCCGCTAGCCACGGCAGAGCAGGAGTCAGTGCAGAAGTACTCGGTGGAGGACACCCCAATCTGCTTCTCCCGGTGCAGCTCCCTCTCCTCTCTCTCCTCGGCTGACAACGTGCTGGATGGGCAGAGCCACAGTGAGAACGACCTGGACAGCGATTCCTCCCTGGAGATCCTGGAGATGGAGGAAGGGGAAGATGAGGATGGGAGGCAGGAGAAGGAGAAGGTGGCGGATCCGGGTTCGACCACACCAGTGGGGATTTCCCAGCCCATCACCATCCCCTTCCCGAAGCGCGACAAGGCCTTCCTGCGGGAGTCATCACCATCATGCCAGGAGGATCTCACACCCTCAAGCTCCTCAGAGAACTACATCCAGGAGACGCCACTGGTGATGAGCCGCTGCAGCTCTGTCAGCTCCCTCGGCAGCTTCGAGAGCCCCTCCATTGCCAGCTCCATCCAGAGCGACCCTTGCAGCGAGATGATCAGCGGCACCATCAGTCCCAGCGAGCTGCCTGACAGCCCTGGGCAGACCATGCCACCCAGCCGCAGCAAGACACCTCTCTTTGAGCTGGGCTGCCAGCCGGAGAAGGAGACCAGCCAGTTCAACATCCAGTGGGAGAACAATGTCAAAAAGTTCATGGAGATCACCGACTTCAAGGAACGCTTCCAGCTGCCCCAGGACCTGGACTCCATGGTCTACTTCACAGTGGAGAAACCCAACGAGAACTTCTCCTGTGCCTCCAGCCTGAGTGCCCTGCCCCTCCACGAGCACTATGTCCAGAAGGATGTAGAGCTCAAGCTGATGCCCACCTTCCCGGAGAAGAACAGCCTGAATTTTGTGGCTCATGAGAAGCGGGAGGAGCGGCGGGAGGAGCGGTACCTGGAGGGCCGGCGGCGGGCTGACCGCCCCGAGCCCCCCGACGACGATGACATTGAGATCCTGAAGGAGTGCATCAGCTCTGCCATGCCCTCCCGCTTCCGCAAGGTGAAGACCTCCCTGCTCTCCAGCCAGGTCCTGCACCCCCAGATGAAGAAGCCAGTGCATGTTCCTGTCTACATGCTGGTGCCAGCCCACACGCACTCTGGTGTTCCCAAGCACCTGCATGCCACCACCCGCGACCTCTTCAAGGATGACGACTCCTTCACCGACTCGGCCGATGGGACCCCCGTCAACTTCTCCAGCGCTGCCTCACTGAGCGACGAGACCCTGCGCTACCCGGCCACCAAGGAGGCTGAGCATCCCTGTGGTCCAGGGATGGGGTGCCCCACAGGGGTCCTGCCCGAGGGGCACCACGAGGCCGGCAGCACCAGCACCGTCCCAGCCAGGAGAGCTGCCTCTGGCAGCTCAGCACCTGCCCAGCTAAGCTCAGCCTGCAAGGGGAAAGCGGGATTGAGTCGTGGCCAAGGCGGGGAGCGGAAGCAGGGTCAGCCCCCCCCAAAGAGTGGACCCAGCCTGGAGCTGGAGGTGGGGAGGACTGGCGGTCCCCCCGTGAGGAAGGATGCTCCCCGGGAGGATGGGGTGGCCTTCCAGTCGCTGTGCCACACCACACCGACGGAGGAAGCCGTCTACTGCTTCTACGAGCAGGACTCAGACGAGCTGCCCGAGGCGGGCAAGGAGGTGTCCAGCAGCAGAACACAGCCCAGCCAGGTGCCCAGGAGGGAGCATTGGGGCGGCCCCGTCCCCCAGCGGGAGCCCGAGCCCAGTCCCCGGCTGGCAAAGGCAAAGCCACAGAACAACCTCATCGCTGATGAGACCCCGCCGTGCTACTCCCTCAGCTCCTCCATGAGCTCCCTGAGCGATGCCAACCTCTCCGGCAGTGAGGAGTGGGGCCAGCCCTGCGGCAAAGCCCCCAAGCCGCAGTCCGGCAGTGAGGAGTGGGGCCAGCCCTGCGGCAAAGCCCCCAAGCCGCAGTCCGCCAGCTCCCCCAATCTCAACTCGGAGGATGACCTGCTGCAGAAGTGCATCGGCTCGGCCATGCCCAAACACCGGCGACCCTTGGCTCGCCGGAGGATAGCAGACTGCAAGCAGAAGCCGCCGGGCACCAGTGGGAGGGAGCGGAAAGCGGAGGCGAGGCATCGCCCCACCGAGGACGCCAGCTCTGACCAGGGCTCGGACCTGGACAGCGTGGAGTGGCAAGCCATCCAGGAGGGTGCCAACTCCATCGTCACCTGGCTGCACCAAGCTGCTGCCTCCCTCTCACGGGAGGCTTCCTCTGAGTCTGACTCCATCCTCTCCTTTGTGTCGGGGCTCTCGGTTGGGTCCACCCTGCAGCTCTCCCTGGGCAGGCAGGAGAAGAAGCGAGCCAGGAGCACGGCCGGCCGGGATGCGGCAAGGAGGGAGCACAGCAAGAGCCGCCCAGAGAGGAAGGATGCACCAGGTGCTCATCCCACTGGCCGCGGAAGCGCCAGGGCAGAGCGAAACCCGGCACCCACCAAGCCGGTGCCCAACCTGCCCGTGGTCTTCCGTGGCAGGACCGTCATCTACATGCCCAGCCTGGCCAAGGACGCTCCCAGCCCACGGGTCACCCTGAAGAAAAGCCCCGCGGCAAAGCCCGAGGCACAGCCAGCCAAGAACCTCTCCCTGAGCCAGCAGCGCTCACGGAGCCTGCACCGGCTGGGCAAGCCCCCCGAAACCGGGGACCTGGCACTGCCCAAGAGGAGCAGGACACCACCTGCCCGCATCGGCAAGGGACCCCCCTCCTCAGGCTCCTCTCGCACCTCCACCCCATCCCAGCATGCACCCAAGAAGCTGCCATCATCCTCACAGCTTGCCAAGCAAGGTCCCCCGGCTGCGGGCAAGGCAGGCATCTCACCCTCCCTGGCAGGACCCCTGGCCAGAACCCCGGCCCCCAGGTCCCCGGCCCCCAAGCAGTCCAAGACGCAGAAGTCGCCCGTCCGCATCCCCTTCATGCAGAAGCCCAGCAGGAAGGTGCTGCCAGGCCGGGGGGCCATGCCGGTGCTGGAGGAGCAGGTGGATGGCAGCAAGGCGCAGGGCAGCGGGGCAGGGGGGCCGGGGGGCAGCCGGCTCAACCTGGTGCGGATGTCGTCCGCCCGTTCCAGCGGGAGCGACTCAGATCGCTCCGGCTTCATGCGCCAGCTCACCTTCATCAAGGAATCCTCCAGTCTGCTACTGCGGCACCGCACCGAGCTCTCCCCAGTGCAGTCGGCAGCCTCGCTGCCTCGCCGCACCTCCCCGCAGCGCAGCCACGCCACCCTCCCAGCTGTCTTCCTCTGCTCCTCCCGCTGCGAGGAGCTCAAAGCAGCCAAGCCGGCAGCCCACGGCCCACGGCCCATCGTCCCCAGGGCCCAGCCCAGCAACAAAGTCCCCACTGGGGCAAAACCGCCACGGAGGACCAGCTCCGAGAGCCCATCCCGGCTGCCGGTGAAAACCAGCATCCCTGCGCCCGAGCCCTTCAAGAGGTACTCGTCCTCGCCCAACATCAGCGTAGTGCAGAGGACGAGCAGCCCTTCCTCCGTCCTCTCCGTGCGCTCTGAGGCTTCAGCACAGCGGCAGCAGACCGAGGCAGCATCCAGCAGGCAGCCAGTGAAGCCACCAGTGGTGGTGATGAAGGGCACCTGGCGGAGGATTCGGGACGAAGACATCCCCCACATCCTCAAGAGCACACTGCCCTCCTCTGCCCTGCCACTGGCAGGTGCTGGCGAGGAGGAGCGACCCGGCACCCCCAGCCCCAAGAAGACCAGCGACGCCGTGGTGCAGACCGAGGACTTCTCCACCACCAAGACCAACTCCAGCACCTCTCCCACGCTGGAGACCCGCGAGGGACCCCCACATGCCCACGCCACCTGTGACAGCGAAGCCCCAGCCCCCGCCAAGGCCACCATACCCATCTCCTTCGGCCACGAGTCACCGGCCGGGACCTTCCCTGCCAGCCGGCACGGCTCCCCGAGCAGAGCCGCCCGCGTCACCCCCTTCAACTACGTCCCCAGCCCCATGGTGGTGACGGTGGTGGCCAACAAGGCAGTGGAAAAAATCCAAGCTTGAGCAGCTGCCCTGGCAAGGGTCCCGCGACACCCCCTGCCCCCTGGGAGCTGGGCAGGACTGAGCTGGAGGGGAATGGTGACATGGGATGGCTGGGGAGCGGCAAGTCACCCCAACCTGCTGCCTGCCCCGCCTGGGGTCTTGTTGTACTGGAGCACCGCAGTTCCCAGTGCCAAGGACCGGGCAGAGGTGGGGGAACCCGCTGGGTGCTGGGGCTGATGCCCCAAGCCAGGGTGCGCCTCGGTGACCATCTCCTCCTGCTGATGGATGCCGCAGGACAAGATGAGTGGGGGCTGTGTCCCCACGTCGCCACGTCCCCCCCCACCCCGCTCGCCCGCCTGGGGCAGAGGCTGAACCAGGGGCTGATCCTGCACGCTGGGAAGACGACACACCGTGCCCCAACGCCAGGTCTCTGCTACATGCTTCAGCTCATCCCAGCACCAACACCCAGCTCCACTGTCAATCGCAGCTCATTTATTAACGAGGGGAGCGAACGCATGGCTGAATTAAAGCAGGGAGAGGCTTTGTGGAGGGAGAGCACAAGACCGTGGGGGGGCCGGGACCCCCCCACTCATGCTGCTGGAGGCTCCTAATTAAGGTGTGCGGCTGATTGCTAATGGGTAACCCGCAGCCATGGTGCTTGCACTGGTTCAAGGCAGATTTGGGTGGAAAAGGTGCAGGAGGAGCCAGGCAGGGGCTCCCTGGTAGGTGGCCGGGGTCCCAACAGGCTCGTTCTGGGGGGGTGCTTGCAGGGTCATGTCATGGGGCTGGGGGGCTGCCCTGAGAGGGGACAGGGTGCTGAGCTGGCACTGGGGTGCCCAACCCCCAGGGAAGGGTCTGGGGCCCCTCACCCCCATCTGCAGCACCCCAGCCTCCTGCCGCGGGGTGGAAGAGCCCCGTCCCAGCTTGCAGCCAGGATCCTGGCGTGTCCCCACGTGCTGTGGACACGAGTCCATCCAGGACTGGATTACGCCCACCAGCACGGGGGCTCCCAGCCCCAAAGCACCAGAGTCACCCCCCTCCTGCTGCCCGCCAGCCCCCTGCACCCGGATTGGGGTGTGTGGGAAGCGTCTTGGCCCCAGGGAGCGGGATGGGCTGTGGAGGGACCCCCCGCTCTGGGTGCTCCCTGACCCCTCAGGTACCTCCTGGACCTCCCACCCCACTGCTTGCTGCCTGCTTTGGATGGGGTGACCTATGGGCCCCCCACATACCAGCACCATGGGGGGGGTTGCAGGGCCAGGCAAGGGGCTACAGGCACACGTGGAGGGGATGCAGGGGGTGCAGGGACATAGCGAGGGGCTCTGGGGAGTTGCACTGAGGCCAGGGGGAACACCAGGGCTGTGGGGACACACACAGGGTCCCCAGGGCCGTGCACCAGGGTCGTGCGGGTCCCAGTGCCCGCAGGAACCTCTGCTCTGCAGTGGCTGGGAGGCCGCAGCCAGCGGCAGCGCAGCAGGATCCAGCCCAGCCCGGAGCTGTGAAACCAGCACCCACATCTGCCCGAGAGAGAAACAGGGGGCAAAGTCCCCGGGGGGGCAGCCCGCGTCCCCCCTCCTGAGACCCGTAACCGAGTGCCCGACTCATGTGTGCCAGGGTGCCGGCGTCACGCCATGCACTTGGCCACAGCCCCGGGTTCAAGCCCCAGTGTCCGGCCCTGCCGTTGCCCGTCTCTGCTCCATGTGTGCCCGTCAGCTTCAGCCCTGCTCTGCCAACAATCCTGCCGGGTTTCGTGGTGCCCTGCTCCCCCCGTCGCTGTATGTATGTACTAAGGATGTTATTTTACCGGGACTCTGGACAGTATTAAGAATTAAAAGCCAACCTGTGTAAATAAGAAGGGCTGGTCTGTCTGTCCCTCATCCCTGGCCTGGGGTGAGCTGCAACCTCCCCCACAGCGTTTTGCAGATCCATTTCTTTTGCTTCACAGCCATGGCAGCAACTGGCAGCTTGGAAGGGCTGGTGAAGGACAGCACACCAGCACTGCTGCCTACACACCGAGGGACCCCTGGAGTCACCCTGGGGGCCAGGGACCCCATCATGGCCGGGGGCAGATGGGACATCTCGCCTCTCTGCTCGGGGTGAGCATCCTTCCCGGAGTCCCACACACCCGGGAAGGGCAGCTTGGGATGGGCAGAGCTTTACAGCCAGTTGGTCCTGGCGTGAAGCCCTTTTCCCCTCACCCCCCAGCTCCTCACCCTCGGGAGGGTGCTGAGCCCCTGCGGCTGCACCAGCCCCTGGCCCCCACCCCAGCATCCCAAAGAGCTGCCACATCCTGCTCAGCATCACCGTCGCCTCCAGCTGCGGGCAGGGAGATGGGCAGCAGTGGACCCCCGCCACAGTGAGGGGCTGGCAGGGAGCAGCCCACTGTGGTGGGTGGGTGGTCGAGGGGGGAAGAACTGAGCCGGGGCAGCACCCATGGGAGCTGGGGGACATTACTGAGCTGTGAAAGCGCTTGGAGGTGAGAAGAGGAAACATCACCCAGCTCCTTGCACCGGCTGCGAGCGCAGCTGCACCCGCATGGCGTGAACGCGCTCAGCCCCCTCCCTGGCAGCGCTTCCTGGCACCGCCAACAGTCACACTCCTCCAGCCCCATGGCAAACCCTTCCCTGTGGCCAGCACAAGCCCCACCTGGAGCAGAAGGTAATTTCCCATTGTCTGGCAGAGGTCTGCGTGGCTGCCCTGCGCTCCCACATGCTGCACAACCTCCCCCCCCAACCGTCCTGACAGTGAGAGCCAGCGTCACTGTGGTCTGGTGCTGGCCACAGCCTGGTACCAGCCACGCGGTGCCCCGCTGAGACCCTTGCCCCATGTGAAAGCGGTGCAGGGCGGGCGCAGGCATGGAAAACCATCCACAGCAAGCCTGGTACGGCCAGGGGCTTTGTTTTGACCTGACCCCTGCTCAGCAAGCAAAGGGGGAGCATGCGGACAGAAAGTCACATCTCCAGTTTTCCGAGAAGGGTTTTTAATGAGATTTGTGACAATCCCCAGCGTCACGGTGACCCGTTCCCACCACCTTTATTAGCAGTACAGCACAACTCTGCGCCTGCCGCCACAGCTGCAGGGCCAAGGGAGCCCACCCCGGCCCCTGGCCAGGATGCAACGCTGGCCCCTGGTGCCCACGGTCCCTCAGCTAGTCGCTTTGGAGGATGGGGCAGGTCTAGTTTTGCTCACGGCTGAGCAGGACTTTCTCAGGCTGTCCACGAGCCTGTCAAAGAAGAACTCTGTCGGGTACTCCAGCTCAATGAGGTGCTGCAGGAAGGGAGGCACCTCGGCTTTCTTCACGCCCACATACACAGGGATCAGCTTGGTCCCACAGCAGTGGATGATGTGATACAGGTTCCACTGGGAAACTTGCTGGCACCACGGGTCACCCAGGGACTTGGCAGAGAGGAGGAGGATGGTCACCCGGCTGGCCTTGATGACCTCGGTGGCGGCTGGGGCGACAGACATCCCAGCCACTTGGTCCTGGTGCTCTATGTAACCCCGAAAACCCTTTCTCCTCAAGTGCTCCGAAATGCGGGAGGCGATGTGGTCATCCTCGGGGCAGTACCAGATGGAAAAGTCATAGGTGAAGCCGCGGTGCGAGGGCGTGGACGACATGCCACCCACCAGGGACGAGGGCATCAAGTTTAGGAACAGCAGGGACCACACACGGCCCTTCCTCCCGCACCGGGAACCTGCCACCACACCCAGCCAGCCCCTTCCCGGCACAGGCAGCAGGTCCTGCCGTTCCCTGGGGAAAGGTCAGGCTGCCAAAGTGGCACAGCCCCAGCCCTCTCGCTCACCAGTGAGGCGCTGACAGCGTTGCAACAAAGTCAGATCCTCCCGTATATCAAACACAATCGGCTCTACCCCCAATTTGGGCAGGCAAAACCACGACCATGGGACAAGGTGCCCACAGAGAGGAGTCCTGAGCACCGACACCACCTGGCCGGAGGCTGCTGGCTTCAGAAAGCTTTCTGCCTCATTTCAGTAATGCCGTGCTCCAGCGCCGCTCCCACCCGCCGCAGCTCCTCGCACCGGTCCCTCAGCTGGTCCCGGGACTCCTGGAGCCGCTGGTTCATCTCCACGTAGGAGCGGCTCTGCCGGTACAGCCGCTCCCTCTTCTCCGCAGCAGCCTCCTGCCTGCCAGGGCTGGGGGAGCCTGGCGGGGGGCAGAGCAGGGGGCTCAGCGGGGCCTGGCAGAGCCCCCTGCCCCCCCCCCCATACTCCCCCCACTCCAGGACTCACCTGGGGAGGGATCGTGGTCCCAGTGGGGCTCTGCAGGGAGGAGGAAGACGGGGTCGGCCGGGTGGGTGCCCCGCACGTCGGCCAGGATCTGCTCTACACTGGGGGGCTCAGGACGGGTGGGCAGCACCCTCTTGGCCTTGGAGCTCATCACGGGGCGGCCTCACGCGCGGGGCTGGCGCAGCACGGGATGAGGGGGCTGCGCTGCCCCTACCCCGGCCGAGAGACGGACGGACCGACCCCCCTTCGGACAGACACACAGACCTCCCCCCTCCCTGACGCCCAGACAGGCAGGCCCCCCCCCCAGGACAGACAGACCGACCCCCCTTCGGACAGACAGGCAGCCCACACACACACACTGCCCCCGCCGACAGACAGGCCCCCTCGCTGCCCCAGAACAGACAGCAGCCCTCTCGTTCCCTGTCAGAGACACCCCCCTCCCTGCCCCAGGACGGACAGACCCCTCCTTGGCCCCCCCCTTCCCCAGACAGACACCCCCCGCCCCTGGGACTGACAGATAGGGCCCCCCCCCACCTTGTCCACCCCAGGACAGACAGACAGAGCCCCCCCCCTCCCCCTTTTTCCACCCCAGGACAGACGGAGCCGCCTGCTCCCCCGCTACTCCGGACCGACCGACCGACCGACACACACACACAGACACACACACAGACACACACACAGACACACACAGACACACACACAGACACACACAGACACACACAGACACACACAGACACACCCCCCCCCCACTCTCCTCACCCGCCGCCGCCCTCCTCTCGGCCACCGTAGCGAAACCGCCCCGCCCCTCTGCCTCACTTCCGCCACGCCCGCCCACCCTCACGTCATCCCGGCGCGATTTCCCCGCCCTCCTTCCCTTCCCCGGCTCCGCCCACTCTCTTAAAGGCACCGCCCACTCGCGGTCTTAAAGGAGCCGCGCGGTACGGAGCACACGGGAGAGGGTCGCGGGGAACCGGGGAACCTCCGGGGGTTTATTGGGGGGCGGGCCCGCGCGCAGCGGTGGGGTCTGGACCCAGGCGCAGAATCCTGGTGCCGTAACCGGGGGTGAGGGGGGTGTTGGGGGGAGGGGATACCGGAGAGCACTCTCACTTTCTCTTCTCCACTTCCTCCGCCAGGTTCAAGGCTGCTCTGGATGCTGCAGAAGACATGGTGATGGCGTTACGGCCCATCCCTGGGTCTCCCCGGAGCTGGGCAGGCAGCTGCCTGCCCTGCCTGCCCCCTTTTTTTTTTTGGGGGGGGGTGCCTTTGATTTGGAGCCCCCCAAGTTGGCAACAGCGCTGAGGAACACACAGACATGGTGGGGCTGAAGGAGGACAAACGGTTTGGGGGTCTGGCTACAGAGAAGCAGGAGGGAAAGTGCCTGCTCTACCCACGCCAAGGGAGAAAGGACGGTTGAGCGTGAACCACGCCGGCATCTGCAAGAGCAGTTTAGTTTAGCCAGTGCCAAAGCGGCTGCATCCATCCGTAGGATGGTGGTAGCGGTGAGGCAATTGGCGCAGAACGGTCCCTTCTCCCTTTAGCGGGAACCGTGGCTCTTACATACAGACAAACTGAGCTGTGGTGCCACCTCAGCTGCCAGCCGGGCTCTGCTGCTGACCAGAGTCTGCAGGACTGGACCGCCAGGCACAGAAAGAAGAGAGAGAATAATCGTGGGGGGAGAGCAAAACCCACCTCAGCTCCCACCACCGCACAGGGGATGTGGCTGCGAGAGCACAGTCTGCAGTCACGGAGAGATGGCTGCTTGCCGGTAATTAAAATGAGAGGTGACTGCATCTCGGCAGCCCCAGACATGGAGCAGGACAGCGAGGACAGGGGACCCGCACTACCTTCTCGGGTGATGCTGGAAGCTGCATCCAGCACTTTGGTGCTGAGGGTGCCCAGCACGTAGTCCACGGTCTGGTGGTGCTTGAGGAAGCAGGGCCGGATGATGTTGTGGTAGAGCACCTGCGACCCGTTCCAGGACACGGGGGCCATGCACCACACCAGGAACAGGCACTGCGGGGAGGAGAGACACTCCAGAGCTGGAAGATGGCAGGGCAGGGGCTGAGCGAGGCAGCCCCCAGAAGGGGAGCAGTGACGGTGCCGCAGCCAAGATGCTCCAGTCCCCCCTCCAGCTTCCCAAGGCTGGAGCTCGCCGGAGGTACTGGGACCACAGCCACCACCACCGCTAATGGGTGAGAGGAGTCTGGCACCAGCAGCCCCCAGCAAAGCTGTTACCTTCCCAGCGTAGTAGAAGGGGAACCAGTAGAGGAAGGTGTCAGAGAAGAACTCGGCTACACTGAAGACGCCATACACCACCCAGTACGTCAGCCATGTGGTGTCGTCCTCCTTGCTGGAGCTCTCGATGGCTTTGATACTGCAGCAGGAGAGGGGAAGGGTGCTGCTGCCACAGTCCTGCTGGCAGGGTGGGCACCTCCTTCCCAAATCCTCCGAATTCTGGAGCAAACCTGCCTACCAGGTGCTGCTGCGCCAAGCTGGGATGGTGCCAGGTCCCAGCATTTTCAGGAAGGTCTCAAGAGCTTCCCAACCATAACTGCCTCTTCATTTACCAGGAAGACCCTCAGCTAAGGGCTGGGAATGCTCTCCAGGTGCTACAGGGAGGCTGGGCTGGGACGCCAGTACTTACGAGACGTATGCGGGGTAGGCGAAGCCAATGAGGTTGCAGAGCAGCGAGGCGCCATAGCCGAACACGAGGTACAGCCCCAGGAATGCCACAGAACCTGGCGGCAGGGACAGAGAGGATGGTCACATACCTGCTGGCACCGGGATGGTGAGGAGAGACCCAGGCTCGGTCTGCTGAGCAGGTTTCTCATCCCAGTAGTGAGAAGAGGCACATGCCAGCACCCTCCACTTGGGAATAATGCCCCCCCTCAATTAATTCCAGGACCACCCTCCGCACACCAGACCACCGCGGTGCTCAACACACTGATTGCACGGCCGCACTGAGCCGCAGCGTGTGGCAGAGTCTGTTGTGGGGTAGAGGCAATCCCTCATCCCTGAGGGAGCCACAGCCTGGTCCTGTCACTGTTTGTCCCCTCCCTGGCCTGGAAGGGACGTTACCACAACAAACTCACCGGGATTCTGGCCTGTGGCAGCCTGTACCTGGGCCAAGGCTGCAGAAATGTCAGAAGTGGAAACTTTAACGCACACCTACAGGCCAAAGTCAAGGCACTGAGCTTCTCCTCCCTGCATGGGGCTCGGAGCCACTTGGCATTTAGATAACGACTGTTCAAGGACAAGCCTTGCCAACAGAGCCTGCATTGCCTTTCTGCTCCCTGTACACATCTCCCGCGTGTGCCTGTGTGGAGCAGCCGCTGTTCATTAAGGATTCAGCCCCCTGAGAACCAGCAATCCAATCCTGCTTCCCTGTTATTAAATTACACCATTAAAATTAAGCGTAAGCCAAGGCTTTGGTCATTTGGACCCAGCCGTCAGCTGTTTGCAGGAGGCAGGATCAGCGGTGCTGGGAGAGCTGGCGGATGGGGGAAGCCAGAGCAAGGAGCCCTCGCTGCTGAAGCCATAGCCACAGCGAAGAGCCCTCACTCATGGGTGGGCTCAGAGGGCCTGGAGACGCTGGCACCCAGCAGCTCCCCCCGCAACCTGCCCAAGACAGCCAAAACAGCGACCCCGAAGGGGCAGAGGGCAGGAAAGCAGCCGGGGACACACAGAGCCGAGGGCATTTACTGTCACAGCCCTGCAGCGTCCCCCCTACCCTGCGTACAAACTCCTCCATCAACATAAGCGCCCCGCTGCGGGAAAGCCAGGACTTAACCTGTCTGTGCCGGTGAATTAGAGGAAAGCCCTAGCTCGGGCTTGGAGGACAGATTATCCCCACTCTGCTCACTGCAGCATTTCTGTGCCTTGCTCTGGCCCCAGTGTGGGGCAGCCACAGCTCTGGGCATGAACAGGGCTTCGTGTCTTTGCCAGGAGACAGGACGGAGCAACGCAGCTTTGGAGCAATTGCAAACCTGCCTTGGGGGAAAACTAACAGGCAGGTTCAGGCAGCGCTGGATGTCATTCCCCCAAGAGCCTTAGAAGGGATTTCACGGGCTAAGTTTAGCCCCCAGAGAAATTTATGTAACAGCCAAAAACCAAGTGAAAGGCCTTGCTTACAAAGAGCTGCTATGGGGGGCGGCCAGTGCTGTCCCACGGTGCCCGTCCCAGCAAGAAGGGTGAGAAGCCAGCATGACAGCCAGCCCGGCAGTCCCTGTGCCTTGGGAAGGGGACACCGTCCTCCTCCAGGGTGATTTTTACCCAGACGAAGCCACCACATGGCTGACCTGGCCATGCTGCCCAGAGGCCAGGCAAGATGGGCTCCGCACAGCAGCCCATGGGTCGCTACTGGCTCCAGAGATGCAGAACCGCTAGGTTCAAACACAAAATTGGGAATCACTCCAGAGCTGGGGGAGGGAGAAATTAGGTATTTTTAGTTTAGCAGCAGCTTCTCCTTTTGCAGGACAGGGACACGGGAGCATGGGTATCGCCCTTCCCGACCCCCAAAAGCCCATCGCACCTGAGCACGACTGCAGCCCCGGGAGGGCATTGCCCAACCGCCACGCACCATGTTTTATACAGAAACACCGAATGGGAGAACGTGGACGGGCCAGCCGTAAATTGGCAGAGAGCGGCAGGCAGCCGAGGGTCAGAGCCACAGCGAGGAGAAGGGCTGCGCTGTGCCAGGAGGCCACTCGCTGGGGAGATGCCGGCTGGTTTCTCATTAATGAGTGAACAGGATCCAGGTAACAGCCAGACCTCTGCCCTGCCGCCCGCGACAGGGGCGAGACCCGCGGGACGAGCGGGACACGGGGACAGGCGCTTCCATCCCCAAGGCCCGGTTTGGCCCGATGCAATCTGGGGGCTCGCCCAGCAGGGAGCAGGGACCCCCGTCCGTCAGGGCCAGGCTTCTCAGGTGTCTTGAGGGTCCGGCCAAGCCCCCCGACACACAGACCCCTCAGGTTTCGGGGCGCGGGATTTCACGCCTGCCGAAGACGAGGGTTGATGGCGCGGCCACCCCCTGGCCCCCATCCCAGCATGGCCCTGCTCCGCGACAGCACCCCCCAAACGGGGGGGGGGGGGGCTGCCTTTGCCCCCCCTGCAGAGCCCAGAGGCACGGTGAGGGCACCCCAGGAAAGAGGGGGAACCCTGGGAAACGGCCCCAAACGGGAGGGGCAGGAAGGGAGCGGGCAGCGCAGGCCAGGAGCGGGGCCGGGGAGGGGGATCAGAGGGAAGGGGGTACACCGGGGGGGGGGGACGGACGGACAGGGACGGGACACCGGGGGTGCCGGTCGCACCTGTGGCCAGGTAGAGCCGCTGGACGCCGGTGCGGGCCTCCAGGCGGCCCAGCAGGTCACCGAGCCGCCCGGGGCGATCGAGGAGGCGCTGCAGGCGCTGCGGTATCGTGCCCATGGCGGCGGCAGCCCCGGGACAGCCCCGGCCCGGTCCCACATCCCGAGCCACTGCGGGGGCGGGGCGGGGCCATGCCGGGAGGGGCGGGACGACGCGGTCGCCATAGCAACGCCCGCTCAAGCCCTGCGGCCTCGATGGCGGCGCGGTCGGGGCTGTTCCTGGGGCTGTTCTGGGGGCTGCTGGCCGTGGTGGCGGTCGCCGCCGCCCCACCGGGCCCCGCCGAGCCCCGCGTCTACCTGAGCAGCTGGGCCGTGCGGGTGGCGGCGGGGCCGCGGGAGGCCGAGGGCCTGGCCCGCCGGCACGGCCTGCTCTGCCTGGGCCAGGTGAGGCCTGGTCGGTGCCTGCGGGCCGCCCCATGGGGCAGGCGGGGGCCGGGGCGAGCCCGGCACCTCCCACCCACGCACCCGGTGTCCCCCTTCGCTCCCCCTCATCCCCACCATGTCACCCAGAGTGGGACGCTGGTTTAACTTTAAAACAGGGCATTCGGTCATTCCCTCTAGTGCTTTTAAACCACCTCCAGCACGCTAAAACTGCAACAATGAAAGCATAAGGGTTGCTAATGGGCTCTGCGTGTGCACGGGTGAGCGAGAAAACCCAAAGGGCACACACAAGCCTTCCCTGCTTGCTCTCCGAATGGTGCTCTCTGCTTGTCCTTCCACATACAATTCGCATTAAATGTGTCTTTCTGATCTCTGCGGCCCACGTAGAGCTGGCACAGGTAAGGCAGCTTGTCTAGAAACAATCTCTTACAACAGCTCTTTGCGTTGCAGGTGATGGAGGGAGAGCCTTATTATCATTTCAAACACCGCGGCACCAGGCAGAAAGCCTTAAGCACACACTGGGGCTGGAATATGCGCCTGACAAAAGAGCCAAAGGTAGGGATGAGGCGGCTGCAGGGACTATGCTGTGCTGGGCAGGCTCTGCCTGACATCAACAACGCTGCTTCCCACCCAGGTCCTCTGGTTTGAGCAGCAAACCGTAAAGAGGCGCACAAAGAGAAGTGTCAGCGTGGTGCCAACAGATCCCTGGTTCCATAAACAGTGGTACATGGTGAGATTTTGCTGCTCTCTCTTCTTATCCTCAAGCAAATCACCTCCCCAACATGTAAACAGGACTAATGCTGGCAGTGATGAGGCAGCAGAAGAGCCCTTGAAGGTCACCCACAGCCTGCTGTGCAGGGGCTGATCAAATTTAATCTGTTTTCCAGAACAATGACATCAATCCCGATCTAAACATCCTCACTGCTTGGAGCAAAGGGTACACTGGACTGGGGGTCGTGCTGACCATCCTGGATGATGGGATCGAGAAGGACCATCCAGACCTGTCTGCCAACTACGTAACTACGAGGGGCTGAGCTGCCTGGGCTGCAGGAACCGGCTCCTTCGGGGCGTGTTGTCTCCAGGGGAGGGTGGAAGCTGGTGCCTTCATCCCACCCGTGGGACTTTGTAGTGGGAACTCAGCCCTCCGTGGCTGGATCAAAAGGCTTGGTGTCTCCTGCAGTGAATTCTCATGTCAAGGAAATGTTAGAACTTGTATGTGCTCAGGCCCCCAAAATAGATATAATTACAGCAAGCTGCAAAGCTAGTAAAGCTGGTAAACCCTCACGTGCTCTGAGAGGAAAGGATAGGTAAATCTTAGTTGTTGTTTATAACAACATCGTTTCAGTGATTTGTAGCTCCTCTCTCCTAACTGCGCAGCCAGTGAGGCTCAGCCTTGGGTGACTCGCCACGCTGGGCTGGATGTGAGTCTGGGTACAATGAGGCAGGACAGTGACCTGCAAAGTTACACTCCTTTAGCGAAACCCCCTTTCCAACAACCCCGGGTTAACCCAACCCCAACACAGTCGCCGTGTGTGAAGGCCTCCCCCCGCCCTCTCTGGGACGGGCAGGCAGCAAGCTCGCAGGCAGCAGGGCGATTCGCGCTGCCAGACACCAGGTGAAGTGCCAGGCGCCTGCATCAAGCTGTCACAACTCTCGCTGAAAGGCGGTTTGCTCATGTCTGTGCCCCTTTTTGCAATAGGACCCCCTGGCAAGTTATGACTTCAACAGCAACGACCCCGATCCCCAGCCCAGGTACACCGCCACGGACGAGAACCGGTGAGTTTTGCCGGCTGATTGTCCAAGCAAATCTCTTCCCTGCGCTGGGTGCTTTATCACTCCAGGGGCTGAGCCTGTCCCAGGCCCCTTTGCCCCTCAGAGGACGAACAGCTCACATGCTAACTCTGCCCCTCAGACACGGGACACGCTGTGCAGGAGAAGTGGCAGCTGCAGCCAACAACCAAATCTGTGGAGCAGGCATTGCATACAATGCCAGAGTTGGAGGTGAGCCATTGCTCTGACATACTGGTGGGACAGGGGTCACAAACCAGCTCCAGCACCCTGGGCGGGGGGGGACGGGACAGGACACAACAACACACATGTGGCCCCAGGCAGTGCTGCTCTGGGGAGAGCTGGAGACTTACAGGGGAGTAGAGGGTGCTGTGGTGTTACCGCACACCCAGCCATGGCGCAGGGCTCAGTGTTTCCTGGGGGTTTAACACCTACTGTGACACGGGGCTGTGGCAGGCAGCACCAGCACCATGCAGGCTCAGGCTCCCCTGCAGAAGTGAGTGTGGCAAATGGGGTTAAAAGCTGGGAGAACTTGCAGGGCTTAATTGCAAAGGGCTTAACGAGGAGCTTTGGAAACAAGCTCACAGCAGCAGCTGCACAGACCTGATCTCCTTAGGGCAGCATCACATGGAAGGTGCTCAGGGCAGCCAGGGGACAGAGCCGGGGCTGGGGAGACACCACTCAGCCCTTATACTCGTGTGGCATATGCGAGGCTCCCACCCACCCAGAGCCGGCATGGCCTCCTGAGTGCTGCTGCCTCTCGGACACTGCCACTCCTCAGCCTGACCCTGCAGGTGTGCGGATGCTGGATGGTCCCATCACAGACATGGTGGAGGCTCAGTCCCTCAGCCTCCGCCCCCAGCACATCCAGATCTACAGTGCCAGCTGGGGCCCCAAGGATGACGGGAAGACTGTGGACAGGCCAGGCGTGCTGGCTGCAAAGGCCTTTTACAGAGGGGTCACCAAAGTAAGCTCGGTGCTGGCCTTGGGGACCTCGCTGGCACAAGGACTCCCTGCTCACCCCCCTCTACCTCCCTCCTGCCAGGGACGGGGTGGCCTTGGCTCCATCTTCATCTGGGCCTCTGGCAACGGTGGGATCAACTATGACAACTGCAACTGCGATGGGTACACCAACAGCATCTACACCCTGTCGGTGGGCAGCGTGCTGGCAGGTGGCCGGAGGCCCTGGTACAGCGAGGGCTGCTCCGCCATCCTTACCACCACCTACAGCAGCAGGACCACGAGTGAGGTGCAGATCGTGAGTGCCATGCTGGCTCTGCTGGAGCAGCAACCCTTGGGCAGATGCTGGTTCCCAGCACAGAGCGGGCTCATCCAAGCCTCTTTACCTGGGGAGGGAGAAGGGAGCTTTATTAAAATGTCTTCATTAGACCCCAAAAAGCCTGAAGGGACCCCAAGGGAGCATTTGCTGAAGTTATTCAACTCCAGCCAGTCCTGCCCTCTGCTCCAGCAGCGGGCAACAGTGCCAAGACCCCCCTGTCCCCCCCCCAGGTGACCACTGACCTGCACCACCGCTGCACCGACAAGCACACGGGCACCTCCGCCTCCGCCCCACTGGCCGCAGGAATGATCGCCCTTGCACTGGAGGCCAAGTAGGTGACATTGGGACAGACCCCAGGGAGAGCCTGGTGACATACCAGGGCCCTGCAGGGACAAGGAAGGGGGACTTTGCTAGCAGGGAGGTTGGGGGGTACAGAGCTGAGGTCTCCCCAGACTCTGGCAGGGCAGACTCTTCTCCCAGAACACTGCAGGAGAGCAGCCAGAGGCAGGAAGAGACTTGTCCTCTGGAGGTCTCCGTTGCTCCCCTTTTGGCAGCAAAGGAGGTTGTGGGGGGACCAGCTTGGCCCCAGACAGCTAACTTACATCAGAAGTCCGAAGAGCCAGATCTCACCCTCAAAAGCTAAGCCAATGCAGGCACCTCTGTCCCCAAGTCCTCCTTGCTTCCAGCCCAGCACTGACCTGGCGTGACCTGCAACATCTCACTGTCAGGACCTCCAAGCCCGCTCACCTGCAGGCAGAGGACTGGGCTGTGAACGGGGTCGGACGCAAGGGTGAGTTCAGGGCTTGGCTGCTGCCTGCTCCTGCTCCCCTCCCCTGGCCACGGGGGGATGTGCTGCCTCTCAAACTCCTGCCAGCAGGTCTGGGGTGGCAGCCCGCAGTGCTCTTTCAGTGTAGAGGGGCTCACGTGTCCTCTCTTGGGTGGCATCTGCTTTTCAGTGAGCCACCACTATGGCTATGGGCTCCTGGATGCTGGTCTGCTGGTGGAGATGGCCAAGGTATGGACAGGAACTCAGCCTCAGCGGAGGTGTTCGGTCAAGGCTCATCACCCCCCCTGGTAAGGGACGATAGCCCCTAGGTCCGACCTCACACAGGGACTTTCTTATAGCAAAGTTGCGCTGTGCCCATTGCAGGAACAAGTAACACTTCCCAGAAAGTGGTCTGCGCTGCGCAGCTTCTGCCATAACCACAGGGCTGTGGTTAGAGGTGGTGGAGGGCAGGATGCCCACGGAGAGGGAGGAGAAGCCCCTACCCCTGTCTTGTACTTGGTAGGAACATCGGCTCCAAGCTCACCATCTCTACAGACATCTCCTCCTGCTTGGGGAGGACCAAGCGCATCCGCTCACTGGAGCATGTCCAGGTCCAGCTCTCTCTGAGCTACAGCCGCAGGGGGGACCTGGTGATAGCTCTGACCAGCCCAATGGGGACCACCTCCACACTGGTGACCATGCGGTAAGGGTGCTCTGTGAGCTGGCAGGGAGCACGTTGCAGTGAGACTTACCAGCTCCTGGGGGTGCAGAGGGGGCTCCCCCTCTTGCAGCCTCTCCTGGGGCCAGGACACTCTTCCCCACGCTGAAGCGGCTGCTTGTTGCCCCCACAGAGAATGGGCTCACCATGCCCAAAACTCCTCTGTGGCCTCTTATACTAAGAACAGGGTGACTGTAGGGCCTCCTCAGGCTGCATCCTTCCCCTCCAGCCCATACGACACCAGCCAGCAGGGCTATAAGGACTGGACCTTCATGTCCACACACTTCTGGGATGAGAATCCCAATGGGACCTGGACGCTCCAGCTGGAGAACAAGGGTGATGCCTATAACACAGGTGAGTGTCCTGGAGGAGTGAACCCCATTCACCAAGGTCACGCAGTGCCTGGCTCTTTCCTCCTCTTTGATTAGCAACTTACAGGCTTGTCCTCTTCCTGCTCCTCCTGGGTCTCTCCAGCCAGCAAGGGGGCATGGCTTGCTCTCCTCCCTGTGGCCCTAGAACTTCCAGCCCCACATCCACCAGTTTGTGGATCCCAAAGCCTGGAGGGTGGGAACACAGCTGCCATCAACACCGAGTCCTGTCCCTTCTGCCCCCAGGTCTGCTGACCAGCTTCATCCTGCACCTGCACGGTACAGACGAGGACATGACAGCCAGGCGCTTCGCAGCCTTTGCCGTGGACAAGTGTGTCAGGCGGGACACACAGGGAGCATGTGAGGGTGAGTCTCTGGGCACAGGGGGATGGCGCTCTCGGCCCCAGGTGGCCCCACAGCCCAGCTCACACCATGGTCCCTCAGCAGAGTGCAGCGGCTCTTTGTATGCCTACCAGCGCTCCTGCCTGTCCTACTGCCCTCCGCGCTACTACGGCTGTACCCAGAGAACTGCTGCCACAAACACAGTGCGTGTCTGTGCCAGCTGCCACCCCTCCTGCTACACGTGCCAGGGCGCTTCAGCCAACAGCTGCACGGCCTGTCCTCCCACCCACACCTTCGACAAGCTTGCCTGCTCCTGCTCCCCACCACAGGGCTTCCTCCCCGAGGAGGGGTTGCAGAGTTGGAGGGACCTTCTCCCTGTCCTCATCTGCGGGAGCCTCATCCTCTCAGCCATCCTCTATGTCACATATCATGTGGCCTTTTGCCTTGTGAAAGGTAGCTCCTGCTGTCCCCCGGCTGGAAGGACAGTGTAACACCAGCCTGGGCTGCACAGACACACAGGCAGCCAGATCCCAGCCTGGGAAAGAGCTGCCCTCACCCACCTTCCAAAATAAACTGGTTGTTGTCTTTCCGGACCACCATGTCTGAGGGGTGACTTCCCTTCCCAGCAGCACCTGGGCTGATCCCACCCCATGTCCAGCTCTGTGCATCGGCAGACACAGGCAGTAGTTTCCCTCCCCGCCTGGCTCGTCCCCCGCACCTCCTCTGGGGACCTGCGCCAAGCTGGGGGGCTTGGCCTGGCACTCTGTTGTGAGGGAGCTATTTCCAGAAGGGCTGGGATGCACAGCTGGGAGCCCTGTGCCCTTTCCCAGACACAGAGGGCCATGGGGAAGAGGAGGAGGAGGAGACATGACTTCTCTCCAAACAGCTGCACCCGAGTGACCACAGCCAGCTCCTCCAGCATGAGCTTAGCCACGAGCACACACAGCTTTTGGCAGAGCTGAGGCAGCCAAACTCCAAACCGCTGCTCGGGGAGGACAGCCCAGACCCACACTGCTGCTTGCACCATGCTCTGCACCATGCAATCTCCAGCTCTTGTTTACCAGCAGCCTTTAGTCCTTAAAAAGGGGTCCTGAGGGTTCTGCACCCCACAGCCACCCTGCTCTCCCCCCTGCTGCAGCAGCAGGGACAAAGGCCCTGGGCCCTTGCTGTCCCATTAGGGCTGGCAGCAGCACAGCAGCAGCTGTGCCACGGCACGCAGCACAGCACAAGGCTGGGCTGGGACAGGCACGGGGAGAGCTGCCAGCTGGGGGCCTCTCAGGGGCATCGGCGCCACACAGCACTCAGCATCCCCACCGTGGGACCCCAGCTGCCAGGGGACACAGCCATGGCATGACAGGGCAAGGGCACTTTGTCCCCCCCTGCCAGCAATGCCATCCCCAACCCAGCATGTTTGCACAGCTGAGGCGTTACAGAAGAGAGACCTTTGTCCAAGCATGTAATCACCCATGAAAGAGCCCTGGGCCAGACCTTACAGAGCACAGACAGGAGGGAGCCAGGACAGAGATTCTCATCAGAAGGCAGCCGAGGGGAAGGGACTCTCCCCAGTGGGACCCTGAGCCTGGGGGCAGGCTGGGATCACTGCCTCGCAGCCTGCTCGGGGAGCAGAGTAGAACATGGTTGCCAACACCGAGGGAAGGACCTAGGGGCAATGGCTTTGCTGAAGCACCGTCCAGCCCAGCACCACAGGATGAGTTAGAACCTGGATGCGCCACAGCACAGCTTCCCCCGCAGCACTGTGAGCCCCACCAGCCCCTTTGAGGTGTTTTCTCCACCAGCTCCCCTCTGTCCAGGCTGGCCTAGTCCTCAGCAGGCAGCCTGCGGTGCAGGAAGCACCACTGGATCTCGGTGCGCACATCATTGTGCATGGGGAGAGACGGGGAGAGGAGGGGGCTCTGCCTGAAGCAGCTCACAACACCCCACCACAGGACCCCAGGGCACCCAGCCCCTCCCCGTCCTCACCACCTGGCCGAGCCGTCCCTGCAGTGGGGTGAGGCACAGCAGCTCTTCATCCTGCAGGTCTTCCCACCATCTCAGCACTGGGATCCAGTTGGCAGCCTGGGGAGAGAGGGCAAGCGCTGGCCATGGAGGGACCGACCATGGTGCTCCTGGGGGGCCAGTGCACACGAATCCCCCCCCCCCAAGAGGCAGCGCTGCCGGTACCTGTGCAGAGAAGCCCTGGATGGTGTGGTCCAGGGCCACTGTCTTGGCCAGGTCCCTGCCCAGGCAGCCCTGGGTGCAGACGCAGTCCCACTGGGAGAGTCAGTGCCTAGAGGGGGGGCAGAGGCCATGGGGACCAGTCCCTGCCACGCAGGAGGTCCCCAGCAGGGTTTCACCAAGGCCATCACCTGATCAGGTGCTTCTTGGGGTCCAGCACATCCAGGACCTTGTCAGCATAGTTCTGCTTTGCAGTTGTGAAGATGAAGATCTGGGGGAGCAGGCAAAGGTCCCTGCACAGGCTGTCTGAGGCCCCCCACCCCAATGCAGCTGGCACCCCACAGGCTCCCTGCAGATCTTGGGGGCTCCAGATACCATGCTGGTCTTAGCAAGGCTCTCCAGGAACTGCTACATGTGGGGACACAGCTTCACATGGACCTGGAAGAGAACAGTGTCTCCAGGCAGCTCCAGAAAGCCACCAGCACTCATGTCCTTACATCAAGGCGCCCCTCAAGAGGGTGCCCAGCACCCCAGGGCCCCTCGGCCACCCTTTCCCCTGGTATTTCAGCCACTGGCCCCCCTTCCCCTCCATCTGCAAGGAGAGGACCCAGGCACAGAGGCCACATGGACAACATGGCTCTTCATTGCCATTGAGTGGCCCGGAGTCACAGCCCTCCACACCAGCACATGGGGACCCACCTTGTAGGAGTCTCCCTAGAAGACCATGGTGACGGTGGCCACAGCACCCTGCTGCCAGCCAGCGAGCACAGAGGAACAGACCAGGGTCCCCTCCTGCGGGCAGGGAGCAGAGTCAGACAGCAGCCCCAGGGCCACAGCTCCCCCCAAGCTCACCAGCTCCAGGACCAGGGTGCGCTCTGGCATGCTACAGGTCTTCCAGGGACCATCTCTGCCAGGCACTGGGACTGCAGGGACCAGCCTGGCTGGAGGACGGCAAAGAGTCGGCAGGGCCGCAGGGACCCCCCCCCACCATACTCACAGGCTGAGCACATCAGGGTCCTGGCACTCATCTGCAGGGACCCCCAAGAAGTAGGTGCCCTTATAGCAGAGCTACAACAGTGGGGTCACAGGCTCTGTGGGACAAAGGGGTCCTATCAGCACAGCCTGGGGCACCCCCACCCCAGGCAGGGATTGCCCCGGGGGGGTACTCACCCCTTTCCCTGGGGCAGGGGGAGCAGACACCAGCCTGCAACACCCTCCATCCAGACACAACTTTGCCTGCCAGGCAGCCCTTCCCAGGAGTCCCAGCTGCCACAGGAGGATGCAGGATGCACTCCTAGGGGTCCCAGCCCTGCAGCAGACAACACTCCCCCTGGTCCCCTCCTCTCTCCTGGTTCTTGACCCACCAGCAAGCCCCAGCATTGGTGGCTGAGACCCCCAAGTCCCCACTGCTCCCCCTGTGAGGCCTCTTTGCCCACAGGGTGACCATCTCCAAAACTGCCATGGCTGGGACACCCCAACAGTGACAGCACAGAGCCACAACCCTGAAACAACCCCTCCAGCAGCCCCAAACCAGCCATAGGGGTGGGAGGGGGCACTTTTATAGGGCAGAGGCACTTTCCAGCCCCAATTACCCCAAGGTGCCTCCACTCGTGCTCTGGAGAACCTGGCATCACCCAGGCTTTACTGGGATCAGCTGGGGAGCCCAGTACAGAGCCCCAGCTGCCCCCAGGGCTCATCTCTGGCTCCTGGTGATTAATTATGCATAATGCTCAGGACCTGCCTGGGATGGCAGCTGCCACTTGGGGCACCCCAGGACACCCACCCGGGTCCCCTTCCCCAGCTGCAGCCCCAGCGCCATGCCCAGTTTGGGCAGAGTCACCAGCGGGACGAGCTGGGAGAGCTCAGCCCATCCCCAGCACCAGCTCCAAACCCACCCCAGGAGCCCCAAGCGGGCGATGCACCCCAGGGTGCCCAGCGCAGAGCTCCCAGGGTGGCTGTCCCTGCGGGACCCCCAGGAATGTCCCGTCCCCGCACGGGCCCCATGGTCGTGCCTGCCAGCCCATGGGTTGGGTTACGGGCAAGGGGGCTCCAGCACAGGGAGAGACCCACTTGCCTCCGCCGGAAGAGAGATAAGCGGCAGGTCCCCGACCTTGAAAGGCAGAGCCTGGCAAGTGTCCATCTCAGGGACAGGGACACACTGCTGGGCAGGTGCATTGCTCCACGGGCTCAGCATGGTGATGTGGGAGAGGACCTCCTGCCTGGGCACCCTGGGGTGGGGAGGGCATGGGACACTCTGGGCCGGCTCCAGCCAGGAAGGGGCACACAGCGAGTGAGGTGATAGACAGGTTTATTTTTTGCAAAAAAATAAATTACCACCATCCTCCACCCCCCTGCAGCCGAGTCGACCCCAAGGACGGCAAGATGGCCGGCATGGAGCAGAGGGCAGAACGGGGTCCTCGGGGATGCTGCCCTTTCCACGGCCATGGAAAAGCTTTGGTGCTCGACAGGAGTGTTTCCAGCCCCTGGGTTCGCCCTTGGGGTCCCGCTGGCCACCCCCTTCCCCAGGCGATGGAGCTGGGGGGGGGTGGTCAGGGTGGCCGGGGCTGGGGGCAGTGCCGGGCTGCCTCCCGCACCAGCCGATCCTCCCGGGGTGTCCATGGCCGGGCGTAGCCATCATCCTGCAGCAGGATGCGGTTGAGTGTGTGCTCGTAGTTGACGTGCCGCCGTGCCATAAGCAGGTACTCGTTGCCCTCCCGGAGCGAGGGGCACCCACAGGTGTTGGGCACCCACACATACTCCCGGGGCACCAGCGGGAAGCGGTGCCAATACGGCGTTTTCACCTCCACCTCATAACGCGTCTCCTGCCCCACCAAGCGCTGCGCCAGGATCCGGCCCTGGAAGACTGTGAGGCGAGCACGGGGTGGCCTGAGCTGGGCACATCCCCCGGCATCGCCCCGAGCCCCTTCCCATCCCCAATGCTCACCAAAGTCACTCTGGCAGAAGTGCCAGATACGCTGGGAGCGTCCTTTGGCCGGGCGACACCTCCCACATCGCCCTGCGTGGGCAAAGCTGTAGCAGTTTAGGGGGGGGAGAGGGGACACAGCACCCCCAAAGCCCACCCCTGCAGCAGTGGGAGGGGGCATGGGGACCCATATCCCTTAAGAAGAGAGGGGACAGGCCAGGGTCCCCAGGGTCCCAGGGAGGATTAAGTCAGGGGGCCCTTTTTTAGGGTCTCCATTTCATGGAGAACCCCTGGGGCTCTCCAGGACCCTCCCTGCAGCAGAGAGCCCAGAGGTGCAGGGGGCTGTGGGGACCCCCACGGGGGATCAGGCACCTGTGGCAGCCCCAGCCCTGCTCTGGCCGGGGGGGCTTCTCGGTGGTGGCTCCGTGGCAGAGCCCCAGGGCTGGGCTGGTGGCACAGGAGCCAAGGTGATGGGGGGGTCCTGAGGCGGGGGGCTGGCAGCCCCCCGGGGCTGGGGCTGCCGCAGGGGGCTGGCGTCACCACGGCGGGGCTGGGGGTGCCCATGGGGCAGCCAGAACTCATACTCTATGCTGGGGTTGGGCTCCTGCAGCAGGACCTGCGTGGGCAGAGGCAAAGCTAAGGGGCGTAATGGGGGCCGGGGGCCAGCTGCCCCGTCCCCGCACCATCCCCACCCTCACCATCACATGCAGATCCTGGTTGGTGGGCCCGGGTGCCTCCAGGCTCTCGGTGCCGTCGGGGGCCCGGGTGTAGTGCAGCCAGGTGCCAGCCACCTCGTAGGGCCCCGGCCAGGCAATGGACCAGTCCCCATTGAGCACATAGCGCCCGTCGCTTGTCATCAGGGCTGTGGGAGGGAGGGCGTCCGGGGGGCCGAGCACCACACAGTCCCCAGAACCCCTATGCCAGGCTGGGCTGGAGGCAGGGGGCAGCCTGGATGCCCGGGTCCCCACCAGAGGCCTCTCCCCAAGCAGGGAGGGCAGTGTGGGCTGGGAGAGCTGCAGTCAGGGCTCGGGAGAAATCTGCTTTCTTGTAAGAACTTTGGCTTCGGTTCCAAGCTGCAGCCAAACCCTGGTGTGCAAACCCCCCGCCCCGAGCCCCCCAGCCCTGGTCCCAGCCAGGGACAGGGCCTCAACTGCATTGGGAGAGGGACAGGGGGTCAGGGGATGGGGGTCCTGGTCCTGGTCCCACGGTGACTGGCCTGGCCTCGCTCCAGCTCAGCCCTTCCCGAAACCCACAGCTGTGGCCTCTGGAAAGTGCCCCGAGCACCAGAGAGTTCACTGAACCCCCCAATGCTCAAAACAGCATCCAAGCAGGGGAACCAGCATGGCACAGCATGGCATGGCATGGCATGGCACAGCCACCCCCCAGCCCTGCCCTGCCTGCACCCATGGGTGGCACCAACCAGGACCGACTGGGATGGACTGGGACTGACTGGGACAGAGACAGGACACGTCCTACCGAGGTAGTTGTGGCTCTTGTCTGTCACCTTGATGTGGGTGGCCCCAGCCGGGATCTTGGTGACGTTCACATACCCAAAAGAACCTGGTGCGGGGGCAGAGTCAGGGCACAGCCAGGGCACAGCGGAGGGGGCAGCCCAGGGACGAGGAGATGGGGCTGAGGTGTGGGGGGACCGGGCACAGAGGAGCTCTGGGTCAGACAGCCCAAGCCCCGTTCCCAAGCCCCAGCCGGGCCTCACGTGCTGGGACATCCAGGGCACCCAGAGATGGCCCTGGGGGGCCCTGGGGTGCCATCCAGGGCTCTCTGCCCTCACAGGCATCATCGTCCCCGCAGCCCCTGGCGAGGCACCCCCACGGACACTGGATATGGACACACGGACCCTGGGTGCCCTCAGGGACCCCTGAATTCCCCTAGGGACCCCACAGACCACAAGGGTGCCCCCAGAGATCCCTCACCCAGCCCCTCGAGGAGCGGCACCCTCTGCAATGAGGCACAATCACCCCAGAGAGGGGTGTCCTCTGAGCCTGCTGTCCCTGTCCCCACGTGGTGGGGACAGGAAGGGATCAGGAACGATGCCCCGGGGGGGCAGATGGAGAGGGGACAGGGTGATGGGGGACCCAGGAGACACCTTGGGGACACAGACGGGGGACGGGAGGACAGGGGAGCCAAGAGCCAAAGCATTCACCCATGGAGGGGGCCGGGGCAATGGTTCATTCACCGGAGGAGGGGTCCGCGCCCTGGAAGAGCCGGTGCACGAAGAGACACGTGTCATAGCCACCGCTGCACTGGCCGCAGGCATCAGGCTGCATGCCCGAGCCCAGGATCCCGTCGCAGCCCACGCTCTGTGGGGAGCCGAGACGCAGCCTCAGGGTGGGGGAGTCAGGGCTGGGAGTCCTGGGAATCCGGGGGGCCCTGGCCCCATGTGCACCCACCAGGCAGCGCCCGCCAACACAGAGGTCCGGGGAGCCAGGGCCGCAGCGGGTGCCGTCCAGCACCCGGCCAAAGGTGTAGTAGAAGTTGTGCCCCACGGCCAGGCAGTTGAGGTCGCAGACGTTGGGGGCTGCCAGAGCCAGGCGGGAAGGGAAGGGGGTGATGCTGGTGGCAGCCGTGGCCCTCAGTCAGCCCGGTGATGCCATCTGCCACCCAGGGACTCACCTCCATGGAAGGGCACCCAGCGGTACTGGGCCGACGTGCCCAGGAGGGGCTTGTTGTCGTAGAGGGAGCACTGCATGGCGCGGAAGGGCACCGAGCTGCCAGGGCAGCCCTGTGGGAGCAGCAGGATGGAGCCCCACAGGACCAGGAAGATGGAGTCCCGTGGGATGGGGACTGGGATCAGCCACGCCATGGCCCTCGCACGCTCACCTGGAGCTGGCAGAGCCGGTACTGCCGCGGGTCGTTCATGCATGTGTCCTCCTCAGTGGACCTACGGCCACAGCATCAGCACGGCAAGGCCAGGGCATGGCCTCCCTGAGCAGTCCTGCCTGCACCTTGCGTCCCCCGTGGGGACCTTCCCCATCCTCAGGGCCAGGACACAGAGCCAACGAGCCACAAAGCTGCTGCCGGGCTGGGAGTGATGCACTCCCATGGGGGAGCAGGCACCCCGATATCCTGCACAGGGCCACATCCTGCTGGAGCTGCACCCCAGGATGGAGGCAGCTGGGTCTGGCTCCCCCCATCCTCCCCGATCCTTTCCCCTCCAAAATCAGGCTGAAATTTGCCCACGGCACTGCGCGGTGCTGGGGGGCCCTCAGGGACATGTGTGGGGGCAGTGGCAGAGCTGTACCATGGGATTTGGGTGTCACGTGGGGTGTGGGTGCTGCAGGGAGTGTGGGGGAGTGGGGACACCCCGGGGGGGGGGGGGGCCATGCTGTCCCATCCCTCACTCACCGCAGGCACCTCCGGGTGCGGAGGGCGACACCGTCCCCACAGGAGCTGGAGCAGGAGCTCCAGGGGCCCCATGGACCCCAGGCACCCTGGGCCGGCTGCTGGCGGGACCGAGCAGGGGCTGGGGCCTTGGGGACCCGCACTGGCATCCCCAGGGCTGGGCCCTGCGTGCAGGAAGGTGACGGTCAGCGCTGGGGTCAGGCTGGAGCAGCCTGGGGGGGCCACCGCGCACCCCTCACCCCTCACCTGTGCAGTGCCGATGCCGCAGCCCAGGCTGAGCCAGGCCAGGAGCAGCAGCCGCCACGGCCGCGGGCACCTGTGGGAGCAGAGAGCCCTGAGCCCCGCTGTCCCGGGGGGACCGGGGTGTCCCACATCCTGCCATCGGTGCCGCCACCGCCATGCACCCCACGGGGACCCCAGCAAGGGGGAAGGAGGCGAGGCGGAGACAAGATGAGACACGGCGGGGGGGATCCCACCGCCGGCGGCACCAACCGGGGGTGTGGGGTCCGGTGCCGCTTCGCAACGCCGGGGCCTCCGACCCTCGGGCGGGTGGGTGCAGCAGCCGAGTGGGCGATGCCGCATCCCGCAGTCCCGCACACGTACCCACGCGGCAGCGGGCACGGGAGACGGCACCGCCGCACCCACGGCCCCGCGGGGGGGAGCCGGGCCGGGCTCGCTGCCTGCCGGGACAGGACCAGACCTGCGCGGCGGGGCCGGGACTCCGTGTCGCTTCTCGATCCGGATCCGGCCCCGCCGCTGGGCGAGCAGGATGGGGGGCAACGGGGGCCCCCCCCGGTCGCAAAGCACCTGGCCCCGGAACAAGCCAACCCAAGCCAGGTGCTTTGCGACCGGGGGGTCGCAAGGGGGTGCAGGGGGGTGCAGGGGGTTGCCGAGGTCCCAGCCCCGTGTCGGGGAATCCCCCGGCCGAGACGGTTTCCTCCCGCCGCGCAGCACCCACGGGGACCGGGGGTCGCGAGTGGCCGCCCGGAGCCCCGGATGCCTGGGGTTCCCCCCGGCAGGGCAGGGGAGGGGGGTGGTCCAGAGCCCGGCGAGGGTCGAGTGATGCCCAGACCCACGGGGGGGGGGGTGGGGGTGGGGTGGTGTCACCGCCTGCCTCAGTTTCCCCGCAGGACCGGAGCTGACCCCAGGCGGGACGTGGGAGGGGGGGGGTGGGGTTCCGCGAGAGGTTAAACAGAAATCAGGACCTTACCCAACACCGTGGGGTCCCCCGCGGGGGACCGGGCCTCCCCGACACCCCCACCCGATCATGCCGCCCCTCTTTCGGGGTGTCCCGGCGGTTCAGTCCCGGTCTGGCGTCCCTGTGGCGGGGCGAGGGGACCTGGGACGATCGGGCATCGCCTGCGCAGCTCCGGGGGGGCCGGGCGAGGCTTCCCCCCCCCCCCCCCCCCCCCGGCTCGCCTCCCGTCCCTCCCCGCCGCGTTATTAATATCCAGCCCCAAAGGTGCGCCCAGCCCTCCCCGGCCGCCCGTTAACCCTTCGGGGCCCGGAGCCGGGGGCTGGTGGGGTGCCGGGGGCGTAAATGCTGTGGAGCGCCCCCGGCACCCCACCAGCCCCAGCTGCAGAGGGGAAGGGGTTGACAGGTCCCCCTAGTGCGGTCTCATCCTGATCTGGGACCCTCTCGGTACCCCCTGACGCTGAGCATCCTTGGGGGAGGGGGTCCCCAACGGGGGTCCCTGCTTAGCAACCAGTAGATGCAGCGTGATGTGCTGAGGGGGAGGTTTGGGGTGCTAGGAGCTGGCAGAGCTCGGGGTGCTTGTTGTCGTCGTGTCCCATCACCCCCCCAGCACCCTTGGGTCCCACACGGCAGGTCCAGGCACCCCCGGCATGGAGCAGAAGGGGTTATAGTGCAGAGGTAGGGGTGTCCCTTGGGGTGTCCCTGCTGCAGGGCACAGCAGAGTGGGCAGGATGGCCCGGGGGTACGCAAGGGATGAGCTTCCCAGGTGCTACATCGAGGATGCGGGCAGCAGGATGCTCTACAAGTGGGGAGAGCTCCTGGGAGAGGTAAATCCCCACCACCCCCACCCCGACCCTGCACCCCAGACAGCCCCTCACTCCAGCCAGCATCCCATCCCTGCTGGGCACTCTGGCAGCATCACATACGGGGCTGCAGGGGGTCTCCAAGGTGTCCTGCTCCAAGGGCCACCCACCACGTCCCCTCTGGGGAAGGGGAAACTGAGGCAGCAGGGAGATGCTGGGACAGAGCCAGAGTGGAGCAGGTGCCTGGGCCCAGCACCAGCCGGGTCCCCTGGGCTCCTCAGCCCCAGGGAAGGGCATGTGGCTGCGCACCCCGACACCTGGGACCCCATTCTGCTGTGGCCTCTCACCCCTCGGCTCACCCCGGGGTGCCAGGCTGCTCATTCCTGTGGGACCGTCCTCGCAGGGGGCCTTCCAGTGCTGCTACCAGCTGACGGAGGTGGCCAGTGGCAGGGTCTATGCCGCGAAGGTCATCCGGCTCTCCTGGCTCACCGTGGTGGGCATCAGGGAGAGGGTTAGTCTGGGGGGGACACAGAGTCCCCAGGGAGGGGGGGCAATGCCCACAGGGACCCCACAGAGCCCCACAGCCCCATCTTTGCCCCTTCTCCCTCCTCCCCAGGTCAATGGGTGGGTTCCCATGCCTGTCTCCCCAAGGGTGCACGCTGGCGGTCCCCAGATCCAGAGGGTTACCCGGGGGGCCGCCGGGCTTGCGCCTGTGTGGGTGGAGCGGGGACGGGAGCTGCATGGCTGCCTGTGCCACTGGCACATCACCTGCCTCCACGGGCACTTTGCTGACTACAGCTGCGTCTATCTGCTGCGGAGTTACTGCAGCCGACAGGTGAGCGAGCACTGGCACCCCAAAATGGAGCATCCTCATGCCAGGGCTTTGCCAGGCCCCGAGCTCGTGCCTTGCTCCGTCCCCAGTCCCTCACCAATATCCTGCAGGCCCGGGGGGAGGCTGATGGAGTTGGAGGTGCAGTACTACCAGCGGCAGATCATCTCGGGGCTGCGCTACCTCCACGGACAGGGGATCATCCACTCAAGCTGAGTGTGTGGGGCAGAGCCAGGGCAGCGGGAGGGTGAGCCGTGCTGGCCCCCCTCGGCCTCATCTTCTTCCGCAGGTAACTTCTTGGTGACCGAGAAGATGCAGGTGAACATCGGGGACTGGGGCTGGCATGACGGGAGGCACCGGCTGGCCAGTGCTGGGGGTGAGTGGGGCCACGGTGCTGCCAGGCCAGTGCTGCCAGGCCGAGGCTCACCCTGCCCCTCTCCCCAGGGCGCTCTGCAGGATGCCCAGCTACCTGGCCCCAGAGGTGTTGGACCGCAATGGACACGGGGTGCCCTTGGACGTCTGGGCCCTGGGCTGTGCCGTGTACGTGGGGACCTGGAGGGAGGGTGGGAGGACAGAGGGTACTCCTGGCCCCGCTGAGCAGCTGGACCCCCCCCAAGTATGTGGTACTGACAGGCAGCCCCCCGTTCAAGGCGGCTCACCAGCAGGAGCTGTACCAGCACATCCGGGCAGCGCGGTATCCACTGCCTCCCCACCTCTTGCCCTGTGCCCGGGCCCTCATCACTCATTTGCTGGCCCCTGAGCCTGCCGCATGGCCCAGCTTGCAGGATGTGCTAGACCATGGCTTCTTCACCCAGGTGCGGGACCAGCGGGGGGTGGGGGCACAGCCCACAGGGACACGGCAGGGACGGAGGGGGGTCACCACTTCTCATTCCCCAGGGCTTCACGCCAGACAGGCTGCCGCCCTGCACCTGCCACTCGGTGCCCATCTTCATGGGACAGGATCCACTGTGCCGACTGCTGTGGGGGGCTGCCGCTGCGCTGGTGAGAGGGTGGCTGTGCCGGGAGTGCTGAGACTCCCCACCCTGCTGCCCTGGCCCAGCAGGGACCAGGAGACAACCATCGCCCCCCACTACGAAGGAGCAGCTTCCTCAGCAGGACCGGAGCCACGCAAAAAACATCCGCTTAGGAAAACCTTTATTAGTGCTAGGAACCGTCTAAAATCCAGTCATTGAAACGAGCAGGGCGGGACGTGACCATTACGAACGGCACACACACACCAGTTTGCCCTTAGAAAAGGTTAACAAAAAAACCCCAACCAAACCCAAAAGGGACCTCTCTTCCCTGCCAGCGTGGGACAGGACGGGGATGAGGGGGGGACAAGGTGCAGCTCCAAGGAGCCCGGTGCCCTGGGGATCACCCATGCACAGGGAACAGCAGTGCTTGGAAAAGCACCAGGTCCCCCCACTCTGCCTGGCTGCAGCCTTCAGCAGCGCCTCTCACCACACTGCCAGCCGCAGGGGTTACTGCAGGGAAGGACAGAGTTATTTGTGGCCTGGGAAAGAGGGAGAAAAGTGCACGGTTTCCCTGTTCAGCTCCAGTTCTCTCCCTCAAGAGGTCTGAAAGAAAACCCTGAAAGCTCACTAAAACATGACACTTAAAACACCCACAGCGTCAACTCGAGAGCGCCTGGCCCTGCACAGCCAGCACCCGGGACAGACACTCGCCTATGCCTAACAGCGGGTGGGGACAAAGACAAGATGCTCAACATGGCCCCAGCAAGCACCAAGGAGCCGCTTCACTGCTTACAGACCCATCCACATGTCAGCACAAGAGGGGGCCAGGGAGGGAGGGTGTCACCAGCCTTCCTCTGTCACCGCGGGTCTAGGGGAGGGAGGTGACAGCAAGGACTTTGTCTGCACGTGGGGCAAGCTTTCTTCCAACGCTCTCAGCAGCAGCTGCTGGGAGGGAAGCTGGAGCTGCTCTGGTGATGTGGCCAAGATGAGAGAAGCAAAGGGAACAGCCTAGCCAGGGAGGGAGCTGCACCGTGAGATCCTGGGGAGGGATGGCAGCTCCCAGGTGCAGCCCTGGCTGGGACAGTGGGTGCGAGCACCGACACTCGGCCTCTCGCCAGCCCCTCCGAGTGCTCAAACCGCACAAGAGCCGCAGAGACCGATCTCGCAGCCCTCAAACGGCGTCAGGCAGAGTGACCCGAGGCTGGAGGTGGGACACCAGAGAATGAGACCTGCCCTCAGAACCCCGTTGCCACAAACCCCTCACACCTGTGGGAGTTCACAGCTCTCCTCTGCTACTGAGGAAGCAGCCTACCTTCCCACCTACCCCACACACTCGCCACTAAAAACCCTTCCCAGGCCATGGGTGATTCCTACGTGAGCAAAACCCACAACTGGCCTTTGCCCTCGGGGTCAGCGCTCCCCTCCGGCAGCTCCAAGCCACAGCCCTGCATGGGTCGGCAGAGCTGTCCTTCTGCCCGGGAGGAACGACACCACAGAGGTGAGCAGAGACCAAAGGGAGGCACACTATGCCATGGCATGGGAACACAGGTTTTAGGGTTCTCAGGGACAGGGCAACAGCTGGGGGGACAGGTGGCACAGCCCAGCTGCTCCCAAGGCAGCCGTCCCCCAGCTCAGTGCCACACCCAGAGCCTGGCACAAAGCCCACTTGATATTTTTATCCCCGGCATCCATGTTGTTTGAAGCTGTCCGCTTTTTTTTTTATTTTTTCCACAGCCCTCCCCTGTCCCACCCTGGCTTAGAGGTGACAGCAATAGCAACACACTCTCCGCTGCCACAGCCCGAGCCCAGAAGGCATCGGCTGCCCTAAGCTGGCCCCGGGTGCAGGGTCCCAGCAGCTCTGACAGAGCCTGGGGGAAGGTACAACCTCCCGAGGATGTCTGGCAGCACAGGGGGCCCAGGCCACACTCCCCAGACCCCCTGCTCTGGGAAGAGCTGTGCCAGCCATCTCTGCACCCCTCCCAGGCCTGCCACAAGGGCAGGAACATCCGAGGGGCTCAGGGCAGGACGTTCCCGTAAACACAATGGTTTTTAAGCTCTGGGATCTCCCCATTTTTGTTCCACAGCTGCCCAAAGACAGGGAGAGCATGACCCCCAACGCAGCTTCTCACCTGTTCATGTCCTGCGCAGAACAATAAAGTCTGCCCCAGGACACAAAGCAAGCCGAGCCTGGTGGGAAGTCTCATTTCTCAAAAAGAAGGGATTTAAAAACAATGATTCAAGTTTGGTAACTCCTCTCACCCTCCTCCCCAGCTATAAATGAGGCTGAAACTCACCCTCATGCAGACATCGGGTTCAAAGTTCAGCCAATTTGTGTGGGCTACCGGCAGCCCCATCCCCCTTGGGGGGTGGCAGAGGCAATTCACCCCCTTTGCAGAGCTGTCACCACAGAGCCCTGGACCAGGGCTGAATCCTGTTCCTGAGGCCCAGGGTAAGCTCAGAGCAGGATCCTGGAGGAACAGCTCCAGGCAGGGCTTGGCCCAGGATGCGTTCGGTGACAGAAGGACCGGATATTGCTTGGCCTGAGAGGACTGGTGCGTAGACAGAGGATCTGGCTTGACTCAAACGGGCTGGAGCAGTTTTTCAGCAGGCTGAAGGCAGCGAGTTGCTCTCCACCTTCAGTCCTTTGCTGGCCAGGAAGGCATCTTGCTTGGGCTCGCGGCCCAGGAACTTCCTCAACATGTCGGAAGCATCCAGGGAACCACCAGGATGCAGGATGCAATTCCTGTAATCCATGCCCACCTGCAAGGAGAGAGAGACCGATGCTGCTGTCTCCCATCACCTCTGGCAGGGGAGGCAGCCTCTGGGGCATGCCGAGAGCCTGGCCGTGCAGGACATCCTCCCTACCTTGCAGTTCATGATCCCCTCCTGCTTGAAGCGCGTGTGGAACATATCCATGGAGTACACTTCACTCCAGAGGTAGCCGTAGTACTGGGCATCATAGCCACCGGCCAAGTGGCCAAACGTAGCAGGCATGTTTGTACCTTTGCGGCAAAGGAAGGGAAGGGGCGTTAACAGGAAAAGCTGCTGGGACCAACCACAGCACAGAAAAACTGCTGTAAATATGTTAGAGCAGGCACTGGGTCAGCTTGTTCACCACCCCAGCGGAAACAGGGAAGAACTCCCCAGGTATTTTTGTGTGGTTTCAGCCCTGCTTTTCCTGAAGCCAGCATAAACTGTCCCCATTGAGCCAGCCTGAAAGCCCAGCCTTGAAAAGAACCTGCTGAGCCAAGCTTGCAGGCCGGGCCTAGAAAGACGGCGGGACCCCCAAGCCCCTGGGTACCTGGGGTGGCAGGGACGCCCAGCACCTCTTCACACAGCCGGGCAAACACCTCCACGGGGTCAGCCTTCATCTGGGTGTGCAGCGCCTGGTCCACCTTGGCCAGGACAATCTGACGCAAGTTGAAGAGCCCTGTTCCCAGAAGGAGGAGGCAAACTGTAGGCAGGAGCTGCAGGCAGGAGTGTCTCCGAGGCCAGGCAGGCTGGGGGGCTCCCATAGTCCTCCTCACACCCCACTTCTGACCCGTTTCCCCAGAGCAGCCCGGTTCAGCAGCACCCCCTCAGGACTTAGCTGCATCCTCTGCCCGCAGACCATCTCTGCCTTCCCTGGCGCTTCTTCTCACTGTGCCGCCACCCAGCCTGCTACATGTCTTCCCACACCACCCTTGGTCTTTCCAGATGAACAGCTTCCTTCCCCCCAATCCCCTTGGTCCCCACAGGGAGCAAGGCAAAGCCTTTCCTCTGCCCGGCCAGGTCACGAGGGGTCCCCATGCACAGGGGACAGACAGAACCTTGCTGGGGACAGCACACAGCCCTCGCTCCCCTCCAGCCCCACGTTCCTCCACAGGGACCCACCAGTGTTTGCTTGCCGGGATTTAATGAGCTTCTCCAGCAGCTCATCAGGAATGGGGCTTCCAGTTTTGTAGTGCCTGGACATGCGCAGCAGCGGCTCCTTCTCCCACACCCAGTTCTCCAGCATCTGTGATGGTGCCTCAACAAAGTCCCGCTCCACGTGTGTCCCACTGAACATGGCAAATTCCGCCTAGGAAACATGGCAAGCTCAGAGCAGGGCACCATTTAACCCCGCAGGGGAGCATGACGGGTGGAGGTAACAAACCAAGCCTCTGCCAGCCAGCCCAGCCTCACCTGAGAGCACAGCTGGTGCATGACATGCCCAAATTCATGGAAGTACGTCTCCACTTCATCATGTTGCAGCAGAGAAGGCACATCCGGCGTGGGCTTGGTGAAGTTGGCCACCATGGCAGCCACCGAGATCTGCCGGCTGGAGTCTGGCAAGAGGCAGCCTGGCTGCAGGCCGAAGCAGGCTGCGTGCCCGTACTTCCCTTCCCTAGGCCAGGAAGAGGAGACCGGTATAGGGATCCTCCCACAGCCAGCCACGAGTCACTGCACCGGGTCCTGCTCAGAGCAGAAGCTCCTGGTGATTCACACGGAGCCCGCAGTCCTGGGACAGCCTTGCCCAATTACACACCACTCCCTCTGCGCAGCGACACGGCCAGGAGCGGGATGGTTCCCCCTTTCCACACCAGGCTCTGCTCCCCCTGCCTTCCTCCCTCGCTTCCCCTTGCCCAAGGCCTCACCGTGGGTACAGGTCCAGGTAGAATTTGCCGATGGTCTCCCCAGAGGAGGCATCCTTCACTGTGTAGAGCTGGACGTCCTCATGCCAGACCTGAGCCTTCTCTTCCAGATGGAAGGTGAGCCCCAGCAGCTCCTGGTAAATGGCCAGCAGGCCCGTAGTGACCACCTGCATGGGGAAGTACTCCTTCAGCAGATTCTGGTCCACGCTGTACTTGGTCTCCTCCACCTGGTTCATGTAATAGCGCATGTCCCAGGCATTGATGCGGTTGTCAAACTCCAGGCCGCGCTTCTCGCACTCTTTCTTTTTCAGGTCCAGGATCACAGCCCGTTCCTTCTCTCCGAGGGGTTTCAGCTTCTGGGCCAGCTCATCTAGGAAAACCAAGGCAGGCAGGGTTAGTGCCTGGGGCTGAGAGCAGCCCACCCGGCCCCGTGCACACCTCTGCTCTTCCCCTCCGCAGCCGAGCGCCATACCCAGGAATGTAGCCACCGTCTTGCTGCTTTTAGCCATGTTCATCTCCAGCACAAAGTCCGCGTGTGTGCTGAAGCCCAGGAGGCTGGCTTTCTGAGCACGCAAGTCCACCAGCTCCTTGAGGATCAAGCAATTCTCCTGCAAGGTGGAGTCAAAGAATGAGGTGGGGTACATGGGTGAGGAAGGAATCACAAGCCCCAGAGTGGGAACAGGCACAAATCTCAGACGAGACCCCTTCCGTGCCTGGACCTGGCCTGGCAAGCAGCAAGGCCCACCTACCTCTTTGCACCGGGAGTTGAACATTTCCTCCACCTTCCTCCTCGTCTCGGGCACGTAGCACTTCTTCAGAAGAGGGAAATAGTGTGGGTATTTCAAGGTGACTTTCAGCTTGCCGTCCTCTGTCTTCTCCAGGGAGTTCAGGAAGTCCTCAGGGAGCCCCCCTGAGAAAAGGGCGGACAGGACCGATGGAAGCCCAGGCCTCACCAGAAACAAAAGCTCTGGGACTGAGCAGAGGAATGGGCTCTTGCTCCTTGGCTGAAGGAATCCAGACACTCAGAGCCATACCAGCAGAGAAATAAGCCTGAGCGGTGCTTACCTAGTTCCTCCTTCGAGAAGGGCAAGTAGGTGGTGTCTTCGTTGAGGTTCTTGTTGAAGTCTATGCAAAGGACACTCAGCTTTTTCTTAATAGCTTTGATTTTCTTTAAAATACAGATGAACAGAGAAAAGTCAGTCCAGAGGGGGACATCAGACAGCACCATGCACCATGTCCAGCCAGCAGCCTGCCTGCTGAGTTGCCCGATGGTCTGCACTTGGCTTTTATTCAAACACAACGCTGCAGAATTAATTGCATGCAGGCAGCTGAATGCTCAGCCTAGAACAGGCTCCCTTTGATCACACCTGGTAGGAAAGCAGCCACCTCAGCAAGGTCCCAACTGTCTCCTGCCAGCTCAGGAGCTGCAGGTGTTTAAGCAACAACCTCCTCTACCCTGATTTCATTTCATCTTCTCTTCTATTTTTAACCCAGCTTCCAGCTCCTTCACTGAGCCATTGGACCGTGATAAAAGAGGGAGACCCTGAGCAGCTCAGCACCCCCCCAGCCCGCTCACCCCAACCCCAGCTCCAGGGGAGCACCCTCCCCGACAGCCCCTTCGCACGTGGGGACTGGGTGCTGCTCCCACTCCTGACCTGCAATCTCGGCTTGTCGGGAGCCCCCCAACTCCCAGTGTCGCTCCCACTTTGTAAACGGCATCCCCATGCAATGGAAAGGAAAAAGAGGGGCAGAGACATCACCCAAAACACCCAAGGTCAGGTGAATCAGGGGCAAAATTCTGGAGTCTGAGCCTCAGCCCTCTGCTGTAATGCCACACTGTCCCGTGAGCCATGCGGGGCGTCCTCTACACATGCTCACTTCAAGCCCTGTGATCTCACCTCCTGCGTTTCCTCGGGGAGATGGAGACCATTTCTTTTACCCAGTTTGATGAGCCTCTCTAGATACCTCTTTGCTTCAGGCTTCAGTGAAGTGCTCTCTGCTTTCTCCTGTAAAACAAAACCCACGAGCACAGGGAACAACAGGATCAGGTGTTGCACAAAGTTGGTTCCTGGGAGGAGTTACAGGTTATGGTAACACCAGTGAGTCAGAAGTAGACAAAAACACCCCACAAGAAGGTTTTGGGTTGGTGTATTAGTTCCTATTGGATCGCTTTAAACATTTTTAAATGCTGTATTACAGCACTTTTCAGGGCATTACCCAGCCCTGGTAGGCTGGGTTTACTAAACACCATCTTACCACAGGGGTAATCGAGGCCTCGGGAGGCGGGGGGGGGGGGGGGGCAGAGCCCTCCAACCTCAACTCCCCAGTTCTCACTAACAGCTAGACCCTTCTGCCACGATCACCCAGCGATTCAGTTCCAGACCTGACTCGGTATCATTCCCTTCTAAGTTTTGGGATAAGGGAAAAGGGTTTGTTGTAATTCCAGGAGGTTTCAGTGCCCTGCTCAGGAGTACCACCGGCAGAACATCCTCCCAAGCACACACCTGGAGCCAGACAATCCTCTGGTACACATCCTGCCTCATGCTCATCTCCACGTCGAACTCTGAGAGCTTCTTGTCAGCCTCGGTGCTTGCCGCACGGATGTCTTTGCAGGGAGAGACGTGCTGAGGGAAGTCCAGCATGTTCCGACGGACTGGAATGACAGAAGAGGGATTACAGTGAAGGCAATGGCTTCATGTCCCAGAACTGCTCCTGAGTGGGAGTGCACACAGAAAGCCTATGTTAATTGGAAGCCAGTTTGACGGCCCTGGAACCTGACCTGCCTGCCCACACAAAGGAAGAGCAAGGCAAGCTGCTGCCATCAGACAAACCCAAAGCTGCCCTCTCTGAGCAGTGCTCAGCCACCTGCAGCACCCGTTCACCCCATCCTCACTGCCGAGCACTTCTGTCCACTGATTTCCACCATTCCTCTCAAAACACACGTGAATTTCATGCCTGTGAGATCCCAACGCCTTTGCCCCAGCGATAGCTGGTATCTACAGTGTCAAGAATCACAAGACTTCTATGCTGGCAGACACAGGGGCAGCATTGTTGTGTGACTCCTTTCCTTAGAGGGCCAGGCTAAAAGTCACACACCTTTACTGCAGATGCTCCTCAAAAGCCCCCAGGTCCCAGGTGTGCTTTGTCCTGACATATTTCTATTTCAAAAGCGAAAACAGGGAGAACGTTCCCCACCACCATCTCTGCAAAACCTCAAATAATACAAGTCCAGCAGGAAGGTGCTGCCCTCCAGGCACGAGAACTCTCCACTCAGCATAAGGTGAGCAGGCAGCTACTCTCTGTTGCCCAGGAAAAATGCTCACAGTTCTGCTGAAGTAAACGTTATCCCTGTTTAGTAAGGGCTTTTCCTCTTATTTTAGGAGAAATAAATCAGGCAGAAGAAAGAAGAGGCTTGCAGGCTGGCTTCTGCTTCCTACAGACCTGATGCCTTACAACACGGGCGGTCGGTCAGGACAGCTAACATGCCGTGAGGGGGGCTGTGTGCCTTTGGGACTCTACAGTAAATAATTAGACAGAGATATAGCGAAGGCTGCGTGGTTCACCAGCACAATGCCATCACATCATGTTACTTTATACATAATCCCTAAAACGATAGTGGTGTTTAAACAAGGCATGCGGAGAGACATTTATTGGTTGCCTCAGGGGAGAAGTTAGAAAAGAGCTGAAGATTTCTTATATCATCCGAACCACTTCTGTGATGCACAATTTGTTACTGCTAATGCACCTTGACACATAAAAGCAGGAGACAGCCTTGAAAACCCGACTACTCCTCCTGCAGACCATCCTGCTGCCAAAGTGCCATCCTCATTTTAGACTTGCTCTTCTGTTCCAAATCCACTCTGTACTTATATCTAGCTGTATAAACATGAAACAGAAAAAAACCCACCATACTGCTGAGGGAGCCAAGGCAAGAAAAAAGGAGATGACAGTACAGAACAAAAAATCATCAAAAAAATCTTAATAACAACACACTGTTTTCCAGAAAGCCAGTACTCCCTCTTGGTGTACGTACCTGTATATTCCACTTCCACATCTGCCAGCACCTTGAGAGTGTTCTCATAGGATACCTCGCCCTGCTCCTGGGAGCCCACCCGGTCGTACACAAGCTTGGTCCTCTCTGTGAGCTCTGCAGCCATGTTTTCTATCTGCTCAGCAGTCAGGTCCCATCTTAGCTGATTTGCCAACAGCCTAGGGGACTGGCTGTCCACAACGTTACCTGGGGAGGAAACAGTCTGTGAGACACAGTCTTACATGGGCTAGAAAGAAAATTCAGCTGCATAGTTAAAGCTCGATTAAAGCACTTAAAGGAGAGGCCCAGCAAACAAACCATGCTGATGGGCAACCGAGCCCCTAAGGACGCAGAGCGCTGGCAGTAATCAGCAGCCGGATTATTTTCCGGGCAGTGTTTATTTACCCTCGCAGTCGTGCCAAGCCCAGCACGGAAACCTGACTCCCTCCCCGCCGTGGCCCTAGCAGGTGCCGCTGCCCACGGGAGGCGGGGGAGTGGCTGCCGCAGCCCGGGAACAAGGCTGTCCCCTGCCCGGAGCCGGAGCTGTGGGGCTGAGAGGTGACAGCGGGGGCAGCAGGAGACCACGGCCTCCCTACACAGCCCTCGGGGAGGGCTGCCCCCTGCCTCCCTCCTCCTGCCCCCATCCCTCTCTCCTCCATCTCCCCCTCCCCTCCCCTCCCCACGCCAGCCCCTCGCCCTTGCCTTCACCTCCTTCACCCTGCCGTCCTCTCCGGGTGCTCCCACCCCGCTCCAGCCCCCTCGCTGCCCCTCGCGTTCGCACACCCCCCGCCGCCGCCACCCGGTACCTGTGGGGGGGGCCATGCCGGGGGTGCCGGGGGTGCTGAGGAGGCCGGGAACCGACCGCGCCGGCCCCACGCACAGAGCATGTGCCCCAAACCATAGAGGCGGGCAGAGAGAGCGGCCGCGCCGAGGGATTCTGGGAGAGTGGAGGACTGGGCCGCTCTCCCCTTCCCCTCACCCTACCCGGGCCGGAGGGAGCGCGGCCCATCCGCCCGCATCCGTAGAGCCCCATTTCTGTCCCGATCCTCAGCCTCAGCGGCTGCGGGGCGGTGCCACGGGCCCGGGAGCGGAGCTCCGCCGGGAGCGGCACCCCGACCCAGGGCTCTCGCCTGCCCGTTCCCATGGCAACACCTCCTCTCTATGGTAAAATTCGGGACGGGGCGACAGCTGCGTTTCCGGTCTCTGGTCCCGCCCCTGGGAGGCGCAGACTGCGCATGCGTTTAAGATCTCCGCCCCTGCGTTGTCTCCGCCTCTCGGCTATATAAGGGCGGGGTGGGGGTGGAGCCTGGCAGTAGCGCAGGCGCGGTGGGCGGGGCGGGGCACGGCACATGCGCAGTGCTGAGCCCGCCCCGGCTGAGGAGAGTGTCGGGGGTGCCCGGTGAGTGGGGTGGGGGCGGTGGAGGTCGGGTCGGGTCGGGTCGGGTCGGGTCGTGTTGTGTTGTGCTTTGTGCTGCGAGCCGTCCGCTTCTGGTCCTGGCGGGGGCAGCAGCTGAGACGGGGGTCGTGGTGGGACCTGGCTCTTCTCTCGCCCGGGGTCCGCTGTGGGCCGGACCCGGGGCTGGGACGGGGCTCCCCCTGTGCAGGCCTCGGGCTGGGGATGCGTTCCGCTGTCCGGGAGGGAGAGCGGTCCTGGTACTGCTGTCTCCTCACGAAGTGGTGTGCGAGATGGGGTGCCCAGCCGGGAGTGGAGTGGTGGCCCTGGCCGTGCCCCTCAGGCCTGCCCGGGGGGACCGGTGGGGGCTGCAGGCAGGGGCCTGGGGTTACGAGGGAGGAGAGGTGTTTGTCCCTGGGGGCCTGGGAGGGGCTGTGGGCTATCTAGTCTCTCCTGGGGCTCGGAGCCTGGCATAGGCAGTCACCCAAGGCCCACACTGCAGTGCCTGTCAGCGGTTGAGGCCAGTGGTATCTCTGGTGCCTTCCTCTGGGTTGGGGCCAGCTTGTCTCTGGGCTCTTTCACAGACTTTGCATTTAAACAACTTAATTTCCCTGTTAAAGGGCCCTAAAAGGCTTTCTGTACTACAAACCAAGTTAAGTGTTCTGGAGAGGCAGAGCACTTCAGCAGTGATGCCATACATGCAGCTGCTTCTGTCCTGCTTACAGGACCTGCATTGGGTTCTCTGTGAAGCCCCAGCCTTGGGGTGTGCCCATGGGGCTCGCTTTGCTATGTGTCTCCTTGCTCCCCTGTTTACCTTGGGCGTCCAGGTGACACAGACTGGCAAGCAGCACAGAGGATTGGCAGCCCAGCTCTGCTCACGGTGGTGAACTACTTCAGCCCTTGTTTTAGAATCAAATTATACTCTGGAAGCAGAAGACTGTGGGTTTTTAAGCACTGAACTCCTTAGTGCTCAGTTTGGCTAGTTCTGGTCAGTCAGAGATGTTTTGGTAGCCCAAGTGCCTGCAACACCTTTGATGTCTTTCCCTTGGTAGGAGACTTGTGGGGCAGGACTGTGCTGTGCAGCTCATGCTGAAGGTGAATTGAGGCCTGGAGAATTCATATAAAGGGGGTCATGGTTAGAGCAGTGAATTTAATGAAGGCTCTACAGGCCTTGGCCAGTCCTGAACGCCTCCTTTATCCTCCACATTCATACTGGGGAGAACAGCAGAAAAGCTCTTCAATTTCTTGTCCATCGAGTCATGTAACTTCTCTCTACAGATTTTTTTGGAGTTACAAGAAGTCAAAACAAACTTCTCACAGCCTCCCAGAATGGCAGACCAGAAGCGCCTTGCCTACTCCATCATCCAGTTTCTACATGACCAGCTACAGAATGGGGGTTTGTCTCCTGATGCTCAGGAGAGTTTGGAAGGTCGGTGGTTGTATGCGCCTCCCTGTTCATGCGTCTAGGTCTGTCAGCCCAAGCCATGGGGAAATTTGGACACTGTTATTCTCTTCTGCCTCTTACTTGGCTGGGCTGTCCTAACATCAAACCTTGCTCAAGATTTGAAATTAATTTGCCTTCTTGAGGAGATATCCAGGGCATTGGGGATGCTGATTGCTTATCTGATTTCTTAGTATCTCTTTTAAAAGCAGATTAGCTTGAGGAAGGGATATATACCTGGGATCAAAAGCCTTCCTGACCCTGAGTTTGCAACTTAGAAGTTTTATCTTAAATGAGATGGAGTCAGGAGGCTTGTAGTGTAAGATGAGACCTTTGTGGCTGTATGGAAGTGTTTTATACTTGCAGAGTGCTTTTCCTGTTCTGCTATCAAAATGCTTTTCCACAGCATGCTCTGGAGTATTTATACAGGCTTTTTCAGAGGGCTTCACTGGTAATAAGAGCACAGTGATCTTAAAAGATCCACTTAAGGAGCTTACACTTTAGTGTCTGTGGCACTGAGAGAGCACAGGCGTGTCTGCGGAGTGGTGGGTATGTTCCTGGGCAAGGCAGGAGAAGGTGGGAGGGAAGGGGTTGGGTGGAAGGAGAGGGTTATTTCTGATCCTTTTGGACTGTAAAATATGACAGGAGAGTCTTGAGCTCTGTTACGTTGCTTGGCTTCCCCTCTGTGCTGGGAACAGCTTCGTGATGGGGTGCCTGATGAGGGAGGAGGTGATCAGTTGGTGTCTGTGCACCTCTGCATGGCCACAGCACAGCTACATCTGGCAAGTGACCACTTTCTGAAACATGCAGATCTCCTTGCTCCTTGCCACCTGCAGCTGTGGGAAGGCTAATAAAGCCCTGGATTGGTTAACTTCTGCCCCCAGCACCCGTGCTGGAGTCCCCTGAGGGGATGAGAGTTGTGCCTGACTCAATCCAGGAGCTTGGTCTGCAGAGCCAATGTTTGAGGTTTTGGTGAAATTTAAGGGTATGGCCCAAATATCAAGTCTGGTGTTTAGAATTGTGTGGTTCAGGGTGGTTTTGTTTTCCTGGTATATTCAACAGTAAGAAATTCAGGTGCTGTGGGAGGAGGTTAAGCATTTAGATGGAGGGGGGAAAGCTAATTACCTGACTCTTCTTGTCCAGTGGCCATCCAGTGCCTGGAGACAGCATTTGGGGTCTCAATGGAAGACCAAGGCCTAGCTGTGTCCCAGACTCTTCCTGAAATATTTGAAGCTGCTGTGGGAAAGGTGAGTGAGTGGGTTTCCATTTAAGCAGCCAATATAATGAGCTCTGCTTGATTTTGGTGCTGTTGCTGCCCCCTTGGAGGTATGTAGGAGCGAAATGTTTTGGGCGTGACGAGCCAGCACTTGGGAAGGGGAGGGAGGGGGTGTAGAACATCTCGGTGGGAGTCCTTATTGCAGTGTTCTCCCTGTCCTTGTAAGGAGCCTGAACACATCAGAACAAATTCAGAGCCTGTCACCCCCTCTGAAGATGACATAGCTGAAGCTGAAAGACTCAAGACTGAAGGTAACCTCCTCTGGAGCTGGTGTATAATGAGGCTTAGATGATAATGGGGAGGGAGGCTTAATTCAGTCAGCACCTGGGGAATGCTCAGAATGGGGGAAAAACAAACAAATGGATCAACCCTTTCATTTCTACTTTTTTCTCTGCTTCTGCTCCAGGAGTGTGTGTAGGTTGGCATAATTTAGCTGCCACAGAGCCTAGATAGACAGCTGGGTCAGCATTTTCTCTTTGCACCCTGAGAAGCCAGCACTGCGTAGAACAAAGTATCCTTCCTGTTGAGCTCTCCTCTGTGTGTTGCCTTTTCTCTCCTGTGCAAGAGAGCAGGATTAGTGCTGAAGTACAATGGAGAGTTTTGAGCTGATGCAGTGCTGCTTCGGGGAGGCCCCAGGTGTGCTGAGGAGGGGCGACAGCTGAGGGTGCTAAGGGGGCTTACAGGATCAGGCAATCTGGAATTGCTGAGACATGGGTCCCCAGCTTGCTGCTGGACAGGACTCACACTTGCAAGCAGTTTGACCAGCAAAAGTTACAAGTGATTGGTTTCTCTCTTGTTCTATTTTCTTAAGTAGAACAGATCCAGGCCTGTTGCTTTTGTTCGTCCCCATTTTTCACTTGCTAATGAGCCTTTCTGCCATCTTAGGAAATGAACAAATGAAGGCAGAAAACTTTGAAGCTGCTGTGTCCTTCTATGGGAAGGCAATTGAATTGAATCCATCCAATGCTGTGTATTTCTGCAACAGGTACTGCTTACTTCTTTCTCTGCCCTTGTACACCTGTGGTTTTGTTCTTAGTACTTATGTTTAAGACTCTTGAATGGTCAAAGTCCTTTTTTTTTTTTTTTTTCCAGTTCTGTAGACTGCTTGTCCTGTTGCTTTCTCTTTGTATGGGTTTTTAAGCTCATAGTGACACACTTCCCTGTGCCTCCTGGCATCTCTGGATAGGATGCAAGTGTGGAAACAAACTCTTAGGCATTTGAGGAGATAAAAGGATGCCAAGAAATACTGTCTGCTCTCAAGCAATTGACCTGAAGTGGGACAGAGAGCCCAGACTTGAGAGGCTGTGTTGATAATAAAAACAAAGGAGTGAAATGAGATAAGTTGAAGGCTTGTTATTGAGAGTTCTCTAAGTTGATGTTTGTGAAATTTGGTATGGAAGCAAATTTTCTATTTTTCAGTTCTAAGCAAAACTGTTTATTTGAAAGTTGGTGGGAAGACAATTGTTGAATAAAACAGACTTTGAATCAGGATTTGGGTTTTTATGTGCTTATTGTGAGTACATACATACAGCTGGCTACATGAATAGCATGTGTGCTGATGACATGATGAGGTATTTCTTGGAGCAAGGAACTCCAGCTGGTGCTTTTAGCAAAGCTTTGCTGCATGAGGGTCAGTCTCAGGAGGTTTTGGACAGGTGCCCCTCAATAAGAGTTGTGAGACTGAGGCTTAAACGAGTGTCAGCTTCAAAACCAGTTTTCTGTCTTTTATGTGGAGTGTGGGGGGGAAATGGATAAAACGGTCATTATGAATAAAAAGTCAAGGCGTAAGGAAAGCTGAGAGAGATGGTCTGAGCTAGCAAGTGTGACACTTGCATGCCTCCCTGGAGCCCAGGCTCCTCCTGGAAAGTCCGTGAGCAGGAGTACGAGCCTAGATTGTTTGCAGTAAGAGCAGAATGTGGAGCTGGGTGTTTGGAAACCCTAGATAGGGTCTGGATTTACATCAAGTTTACGCTTGACTTTGCCTTGTACAACAGGGAGGGAACAGGAGTGACCTTGATGGGCATATTCAAGCTGATAACTCTTTTCTGTGCGTCTTTCTCTGTTCCCTCCAGAGCTGCTGCATACAGTAAACTAGGAAATTATGCTGGAGCAGTGAGAGACTGTGAAAGAGCTATAGCCATTGATCCAAACTACAGTAAAGCTTATGGCAGAATGGGGTAAGAGCAGGGGTTTTTGAGCCAGAATTTTAATCTTAAAAAGCCTAGTGGCAGTGATGCTACCAGTGGTGTTCTGCCCTGGAGTGCTGTGCAAAAATCCCTTGTGTTTCATCTCTGCTGGGGGTGGAAGATGACTGCAACTCCTTGTCTAACTCTTTTTACTTTATTTCCACTTTAATAGCTTGGCGCTCTCCAGTTTGAATAAACACACAGAAGCTGTCATTTACTACAAAAAAGCCCTGGAGCTGGATCCAGACAATGACACATATAAATCAAACCTTAAAATAGCTGAGCAGAAAATGAAGGAGACTCCTAGTCCAGTAAGTTCTGACACTAATGCTTGTTATACATGGGTAAGGTTAGGAGGAGGCTTTATGGCCTGGGTTGTGTTTAAAATACAAATTTTGTGTGTGGACAGAGGGGAGATGGTTGAGTCCTGCTGTGAACATTTCCATTAAAATCCAGAGAGGCTAACAGGCACCTTGGGCTTATTTGAAAGAGCTGGAAAATGAGGCTGATTAGGAGTGTTTAGAAACAGCCATTTTGCCTTAAGCACCTTTCTTAAAGTCACTACTCCTAAAATCTAGGGGTTTTTTAGTGACCTGGTAGCAATACTGGAAGGGCATTTTGTGTGGCTTTTTCTCACAAAGATTTTTTTTTTCTTAAGAAAAAAACCCTGGAGGTTTCCTAGCTGGAAAGCTGGTGACTGCATTGTTGTGCTCCATGCAGGACCATGTTAGTTTATCATTTTGAAGAGGATTTTGATTTTCTAAAGACTTTTCCAGTGCAAAGGTGACCAAGTGGATGTGCTTAACTTGGCAGTTGTAATGGGTTACAGCCATACATGGCTCATGTGGCTCAGCTGGTGAGAGGTGATCAGTAAATCATGTAACACAGCTGTCTGCCCTTTGACTCCCTGAGCCTAAACCCCCAAGGCTGCCTGACTTTACAGAGAGGGCATGAACAGAGCCTCTTCCTTTTGTCATGGTTTAAGGGCCAAATTCTGGTAACACTGGGAGTAAAGTGTTAATTTTCATTGTCATGTGCATTGGGAAGTGAGAGGATGTTGTCATCTGCCTGTGGTTTCTTTATTCTTACAGACCGGAGGTCCAGGAGGATTTGATTTAGCTGGTTTGCTGAACAACCCCGGCTTCATGAGTATGGTAAATGCAGACACAGCCTGTGGCCAGGCTGTATCTGGTCTGAGTGTTGCTCTGTTCAGGGTGAAATGTGTTGGTACCTGGTGTGGGGAGCTCCTCTGTCACTGTAGCAGATTTGTTTTCATTTTATTTCTTGGTTTTGGTGTTGCTGTGAGGAAACTGTGTTTGTATTTCCTTAAGGTCAAATTAAGAGCCAGTGACTTATTCACAGGCTGTTCCTTGTGATGTCCTGAATGTGGAAAGGGTGCCTGTTCTGCATTACTGGCCTTGTCTTGTGTGTTGCACTGTGCTTCTCTTTGCTATTTTTGTCCTATTGATCTGTTTCCAAGTATTTCTGCTTTCACTTTGTAGTTGAATGGCACAACATCTGCAAATCTACCCAGTTATTTCTGACTAAATAGGGTGTCATTTTTTTCTCTCCCCTCTTTAAATAGGCATCTAACCTAATGAACAATCCACAAGTACAACAGCTGTAAGTTTAATCTCATCTTGTATTTTCTCTTTGAATCCCTCATTTGAGGCTCTGTGTGTTTGGCATTTGCTGTAGGTCTGAACTGGGGGGAGGGCAGCCTCTAAACCAGTCCGGTTGCCTGAGCTGGTGTGTATTTTGAGTACTCTGGACCGTGCTGAAGAGGGATGTCAGTATGAATGTGTGCAGATGGGAGGTAGGAGAGATCATGGCACTGGAATTGGGTTTGGGTAGCTTGCAGTCAGTTTGGCTCTGCACAGTATTTGTGTGATCTGGAGACAGGATTTCACAGCTCCATCTTGATTAGAATGAGAATATTTTGATTCTTTATGCTACTGGATTATGAGGATCAATTCACAATGTTTGTGAGATCCTTAGACAATATAAAGCCATAAAATTAATAAGGCATGTACCTCTGCTGACCATTCTTTCAGAGCACAGGTAGGCGGTGAGTTAGACCTTCTGGAGCTCATCCTTTGGTGACCACAGGAGATAATTTGGCTAAAGGGCTGAACGTCGGCCACCATTTCCATTTGCTTCTGCCTGCTCCTTCCACTGCTGTTCTGCACCAGATGCAGCCTGAGGACCTCCAGAGGAAGGGGCTGTGTGTTCTGGGCTGCTCACCATGAGTGAGTCGGTGTTTAGGCTCTCCTGTCAGCAGATCTCTTGATGCAGAGCAAGCAAATGGCTTGCATGAGGAAGGGCAGCATTTTAATTAAACATAACTCAGGGCTTGCACATAAAAGGGGGAATCTTTAGGAATACAGTAGCTGCCACTGTTATAAACATTTCTACGTATTGTGCAGCTTAATGTTACAGTTACTCTGCCACAGTTAATGTACAGAAAATTGTCACAGAAGATGCCCTTGCAGATAATTTCATAATCTGCGTGGGAACATGTTCCCATTATGCTGACACTCCCCTCCCAGTGTAAACCAAACAATTTCTGTGGGTTTTTTTCCTGCTGAGCCATGACTTATTTCCACAGCATGTCCGGGATGATTTCTGGTGGCCACAATGCCATGGGAGCAGCGGGCACCAGCCCCTCCACAAATGATCTCGCCAGCCTCATACAAGCGTGAGTAGGGAGCTGCGTGTTTCCCATCGCCTCAGTCAGGAAATGGATGTTGTTTTTTCTGACCAGAAGTGAAACTTTAATTTAACAGTTGAGGAAGGCTTCAATGTTGGGTGAAGTACTGCCTCTTCTGGTGATGTGAACTACTTGTTAGAGTTTTGACAGTCAGCTGTAAACAACTTGTGTGTGTGTGAGAGTGCTAAGAGGATGTTGCTTATTCTCCTTCAGGGGCCAGCAGTTCGCTCAGCAGATGCAGCAGCAGAATCCTGAACTAATAGAGCAGCTACGAAGCCAGATTAGGAGTCGAACTCCAAGTGCCAGTAACGAAGATCAGCAGGAATGAGCACTCCAGGTGAGGCTGTAGCTGGGAGTGCTGTTGTACTGCAGCCGGCTGAGTGGGGATTTATGTATTTGGCTGCAATATCTGGTTTGTGCCTTAATTTAGCAATTTGGTGTGTCTCCCCTCCATACAGACTGGGTTCTCTGTATCAGTACTGCTAGTACTGTGCCTCAGATGCAAGGCTCAGCCCTGAGGAGTGGTGAATAAGAACTTCCCTCACACATTGTGTCACTGACAAACAAGTTTCATCATCTAGCATTCACGGTGGTTAAAGGGATGCTTTATTTTCATAAAAAATTGAATTTGCAAATGTCTTGTCTTCCTGTCTCTGCAGCGCAGTCCGTGGGAACTATGTTCTTTGCTTTAAAAACTGGAAGCCATGTGCGTGTTGCCATTTCTTGAGTTGGAAGTGTCCAAGAGGGGGAAAAAAAATGGAAAAACAAAATACTTTATATGACCTGCATGTTAAAGACAGATTCATGCTTTCTCTCCTTAGTCTGTCCCTGCTTCTCCCCCTCAGCCTTTCCGTTAGTCTTTGTTTCTTCTGGAAGATCCAGCAAGCTGAACACAAACCAGCCTCAACAGTCTTTCTAAAGAAATTCAGAAAATTAACTACACTGTTACATTTCTATGTTATTTGCTACATGGGAATTTTTTAACCCGTTTTTGAAGAACGATGCACTCTTCACTACAGGATGTCTTCACTTTCCTGCCCACGTGCCACTTCTTTGAAGTGTTCAAGTCCTACCTAACCCCTGTCCTGCCCCGTTTAATCTTCCTGCCAGTTACAAGACTGTTGTGTTTGAACACTCTGGAGATCCTGGGATCTTCTTGCCTCCAGAACAGGGATTCTGTCAATTAGATTCAGTGCGTTTCTCATTCAGGTCTGTAGCAACATTGCCAGTGTTGTAATCCATGGGAGTTTGGTGGTCACCTCTCAAAGGTTAGTGTAAATGTGTCAGAGTTGGGACTGGCCAGTGCAACTACTTTAGCGAGCGTTTGCTCGTATGCTTCTTGGGGTTCTTTCCCAGTCCTGACAAAATTTGTCTAGTGTTTAGTAATTATGGCTATGTTGTCGGAATGATCCAATCTGTGAACTAGTCAGGTGGACATTAAGAAAGATATGTTTTTGGTGTTAAAAGGATTTTTTTCTTCTGTTTTTTTAATCTTTTATGCATGTGAGTAATCAGCCTGGTTGACTGTGCTAATGGTAGGCATAGAGGGTGTCTGAGTATAGAGTGGAAGGAATAAAAATGCTGCTTAGTCAGAAATCAAGTGGCTGCTGGCTCAACAATGGCAAGGAGTGATTATACCTCAGAATATAGTGTGGGAGACAAAGGGGAAAAAGCTCCTGTAGACAACTTGAGTGACCTGCAGCTTTCCACCCCTCTAGAGTTTACCCTTGGGTGAACAGAAAGCTCTGGCAAATTCCCCTAGAAGTCACTAGTTGAGGCCAGAGATTTTTATATTGACCTCAGAATTGTTTTGTTTTTTTTTTAAAGTAGTTATTTGGTTGTGGTGGGGAAGGCGTGTTTGTGGCTGACTGCTGGGCAAAAAGCATCTGGTCTGAGAGTGCGAGATGCAAAACGCCCTTTCAGGAGACCTGGTGGTATGAGTGAGCAGGTATATCTGAAGACTAATATCAAGGAAAAAAAAGATTTGTAAATGCTTCATAAAGTAATATGTGGTTAATGTAACTTGTGAAGAATAAAATACTTGGACACTTTCTTTGTTATCCCTCTTGCCCAGATGACTGAAGCAAAACCCTCAGGGTTGTGTCAGGCTTCGGTGCCTGTGTCCAGCACTGACCACAGAGACTTGTGCAGGGTCAGAGCTCTGCTGCCTCGGGGACCTTCAGTGACTGGCAAAACCTCCTGGTGGGTTTTGTCTGCTTCTCCCAGGTTTTTCTTATTTCTGTTGAAATGCTGCTCCTGTGTATTTCTGCAGCAAAGAAGTAGCAAATCTTTCTTTCCATTTCTGCTCCCTTTAAGTTCTCTCCAGCTGGTTTTTGTAAGCTAATAAAAGGAGAAGTTTCAGACTGTGGGACAGTGTGGGAAGAAAAAGTTCAAGAATTGTGCCAGAGGAGGGAACTGCAGGGATTTTTTCCTCCCTCTTCAGATTATTTCAGCACTGTTTCCTTTCCTTACCCTGCTGTAGATCCATTTCCTTATCTCTCTCAATGGTTTCCTTTTTATATCCCTGCCTTCAAGGTGGAAGTGCTCCTGCCCTTGTAAGGCTGTGGCTGGTCCTCAATGGAGGAAGAAAAATCAGCTGGGTTTTGGTGGTTTTGCTGAAAGCAGGTGCTGGTGGTAGAGTGTGTTTCCTTCCATACTCCCACATCTAACCCCTCAGGGGAGCATACTGACAGCTGTGGTGGGTTGACCCTGGCTGAGGGCCAGGTACCCACCAGAGCTGCTCTATCACTCCCCTCTTTCATTAGACAGGGGAGAAAAGGTACAATGAAAGAAAACTTACGGGTCGAGATAAGGACAGGGAGAGATCATTCTCTAATTATCATCACGAGCAAAACAGATGGAACTTAGAGAGGGAATTCATCTTATTTATTACTAAGCAAAACAGAGTAGAGGAATAAGAAATAAAACCAAATCTTAAAAACACCTCCCCCCACCCCTCCCATCTTCCCGGGCTCAACTTCACTCCCGGCTTCAACCTCTGCCTCCCCCAGCGGCACAGGGGGACGGGGAGTGGGGGTTACGGTCAGTTCCTCATGCGGTGTTTCTGCTGCTTCTTCATCCTCAGGGGGAGGACTCATTGTTCCCCCGCTCCAGTGTGGGGTCCCTCTCACGGGAGACAGTCCTTCACGGCCTTCTCCAACGTGAGTCTCCTCCACGGGGTGCAGACCTTCGGGAGCAAACTGCTCCAGCGTGGGTCCCCCACGGGGTCACAAGTCCTGCCAGCAAACCTGCTCTGGCGTGGGCTCCTCTCTCCACGGGTCCACAGGTCCTGCCAGGAACTTGCTCCAGCGCGGGCTTCCCATGGGGCCACAGCCTCCTTCAGGTGTCTCCACCTGCTCCGGCGTGGGGTCCTCCACGGGCTGCAGGTGGAATCGCTACACCCCCTCATCCTCCCTCCATGGGCTGCAGGGGGACAGCCTGCTTCACCATGGTCTTCACCACGGGCTGCAGGGGAATCTTGCTATGGCGCCTGGAGCACCTCCTGCCCCTCCTTCTGCACTGACCTTGGTGTCTGCAGAGTTTCTTACATCTTCTCACTCCTCTCTCTGGCTGCAAAAGCCCTCTCTAACTGTTTTTCTCTTTCTTAAATATGTTATCACAGAGGCGCTGATTGGCTTGGCCTTGGCCAGCGGCGGGTCCGTCTTGGAGCCGGCTGGCATTGGCTCTATCAGACACAGGGGAAGCTTCTAGCAGCTTCTCACAGAAGCCACCCCTGTAGCCCCCCCCGCTACCAAAACCTTGCCACGCAAAACCAACACAACAGCAAAAAAAACCCCCTGATTTATCTTTGGTTTTTTTAGGTTCATTTTGGTCCCCGGGCCCTTCTGCAGCTACTGCTCTGTGCTATTTTAACCGAATTTACCTGTTTCTTTAGCTAAAAGCAGCTGAAAACCTGCAGGAACAGGGACCATAGCAGTGGAGGATGCTTTTCCTTGGCTGGGGCTCTCCTCTGCCGGTTTACCCAACCTCGGGCTGCTCCGTCCCGGACCGCTCAGCACCGGCCTCCCCGGACAGCTCTGCGGGGCCGAGAGCTGCCCCGGAACCCGCCGCCGCCGTCCGCGTTTTCCGCGGGCGCTGCTGGGAGGCGCCCCGTTAACGCCGAGGCGGGCGCTGAGGAGAGGCTCCCGCAGGGCGTGGGAGGCCTGACGGGCGGCCCTCGCGACCAATGGGCAGCTCGTTTTTCCGCCGCGGCCAATGGGAGGGCGCCGTGGGCGGGCGTTGTTTCGGGGGTTGTCTGGACGGGGCGGGAGCGGGAGTCGGCGCGTGAGTGGAGGGGGCCGTTGCCGGGGTAACCGGGGTGGTGGTTGGGGTGCGGGGGGGGGGGCTGGAGCCCTTTCGTGAGGTGATGGCGGGGCTGGGGTAACTGGGGGCTGGGAGGGTGGGAGGTTTGGGGTGCGGGGGTGTCAGGGCCCCGCGGGAGAGCGTGGCTCTGGGGCGAGAGGGCTCAGGCCGGGCCCCACTCCCCGCGGTGAGGGACACCCTGCTTCCCGAGTGAAACCGGTTCCGGCCCCCACTCCCAGAGGCCTTTGTAGCTTCCCCCCCCCCTTCCTATTTCCGCACCCTTTTGGGGTGCTCAAGCAGGTTTAGGCCTGGCCTAGGAGGAGCCCCCCACCCAGCACCCCTTTCCTCAGTGACCAGAGTGATTTCAAGTGCCTTCAGATATTGGGAGGCACTGGGACAAGGGCAGCTTGGGGGGGGGAATCCAGCCTAGTTTCAGCACCGTGCTGTCTTCGGTGTATTGGGGGCATCATCTGTATGTTTTTAACAGAAAAACTGAGATTTAAAGGATCGCGCATAAAGAAACACTTTCTTCCACAGTGACTATTAGATAAAGCGGACAGCTGTCTAAGCCAAGCAGTACCTGTCCTGAGTTAATTCTTTGTTACAGAAGTGTTCAGGCTGATGAAATAACCCTGATGCTGGCGGCACCGGCTCCTGAGTGCTGGGCTGTTGGAAAGAGCAACACAAGGTATTTCTTGTATTTACAGCTTGGTTTGTCACTAAGCTGCTTTCCGCCCCAGGTCAGGGGGCACTGCAGGGTGGCTGCTCCACCTGCTGTCAGGAGCTTGAGGCTTTATGCTCTGCTGGGGGCTGTTGCTGGGTTAAAAAAAAAGTAAAAGAAAGCAAAAAAATTTTAGGTTAGGGGACTTCTGAATTTCTGAATGGAAGCTAGGTATTGTTCCAGAGGAGGTGTGGATTCTGGAAAAGGGTTTTTTTTTTTCTTCTGTCCTCAATCCTGGGAGCTCTATGCCTGCCTAACTGAGCCAGTGTGGGTGGTGCCTCCGCACTGAGCAGGTGCAGTCGCAAGCTCTTGTGATCCGTGATCCCAAGGCATCGTTGCTAACATCGTTTTCTGAGCGAGTTCATTTGAGAAGCTTGGCATAACAACATGTCGTCACCGTGTGAGGTGAAATCCTTGTCATTCTGTTGGCGCTGAAACTGCAGCGCGTGCTTTACGCAGGCAGTGTGACTCGTTAGCCATGTCAATACAGCGCTGATGAGCATTGGCAGTTCTGGAGTCAACATTTCTGGAGAGGGAGCCTTGCTTGTCAGCCACAGCAACAGGCTGTCTGCTGTGGAAATTCTGTCAGCATACACTGAGATTTCAGGGTCTGGACTTGTTCAGACCTGGCTCGTCTGCAGGGTTCACCAGGGAGTGAGTCAATTGGTGTCATCTGAGCAGGGTTTTCTTCTGACAAATGTCGCTTCCCATGGATACCCAACTGAGAACCAGAGCTGCCGCAGATGGCCTGACTGCTGTCACCCCTCTCTGTTCGCTCCTGCTCAAACTGCAAACTTGGAAAGAGGCTTTGAACTCCCACACCAAGTACAGAGTCATTCAGTCTCCACTTTGCTTTTAATGAAAGCACCATTTATGCAGCCTGCTGCGCAGAAGCTGTGATAGTGATTAATACTGTCAGCCCTCAAGGGAGACTTTAGCCTTGGGAATCTTTTGTATTAAAATTAATTTGCTGCTCCAGCAAGCAGGTATCCAATTATTTACCTTGTCCATCAGGGGTACAGGTGTCAGCGTGGCTGGAAGTGTTCGGTGTTAGTTCGTTACCCTGATACATGCTGCAGCATCTTGTCAGTGCTCAAGGCTGGCTGGCAGCCCTTACCTGGGTGACCTGGAAGAGAACCCTCTCAAGGTGCCACTGAGTTGACTTCACAAGTCAATCCAGTACAGGTGGTAAGTGAAATCCTCTGGGGTGCTGGCTGTGCTGCTGCAAGAACGAGCAGCAGTAGAGGGACCTGTTCATGTTTATGTATATTTAGAAATAGATTTAACATTGTTGTTTTGTACAGTGATTTTAGGAAAACAAGTTTCACTGCTGCTGCAGGTAACCTGGATGGAAATATTTTTATATTTCAAATTAAGTCAATTCTCATGACCTTGGCAACCCAAACCTTGTATTTTCCTCTTGTATGAAACAACCTCTGCCTCCTCTTTTGTTACACCCCAAGGACAATAAAGAGCCTTGCAGTGAATTTCTCTGTAGGGTTTCCCTTTAGAGACATGCATATCGATTGGCAGTTGAAACTTCCACTGACTCCTGGGACAGAGCAAACCACCGACTATGGGCTGCGACCCACCGTAGTGAGATGGTGACAGTGGCTCAGGAAACCAAGCAAGAATGAATCTGATAGTCTTGTTTCAAGGGCAGTACAAAAAAACACCTGTCTGAATGTTGAAGGGAGATCTTTAAGTTCATCTCTGGGTGACAAACGCCACCAGCTCAAGTCCATATTCTTTTCTCATGGTTAAAAAGCAAAGCTTTGATCCTTTGATTGAACTTGAGTGGATCTTATTGCAAGATCAAGTGGTTTGTGTCTGTCACTGTGTAGGTGTTTCAAATGGAGCCTCTAAAACCAGGCTGTGCCAGTTCTTCTGTGTGGCCAGTACAATTCTTACCAGGTTAAGTTACTGGTTGCTGCAGTTAAATTTTCTCTTCTCTGCTGTTCCTCTACCCCATTGGTGCGAGGTGCTGCCACTGTCACCTCCACTCATTGCCTCTGGGGAGCCAAGGCAATTGCTATACAGAGACTGGCATGCACTGAGGGATGCAAGGTGCTGTTCTACGCAGCGTATGCTTATATGGGAAAATCTCCCTTGTTTTACTCCTGTCCACAGCTACAGAGCCTGGGAGCGCCTTTCCCTTGAGGCCTGTCCGTGCTGTCACGTGCTGATGTGCCCGCTCTAACAGCAGCTGAGGGACCTCCACCAGCTGCTGTCCGCAGGGTCCTTGGCGGGGAGCCTTCCCCAGGAGGGACGATGAAGATCGTGGTTGCCAAAGTGCTGTGTCTGCTGGGCATCTGCGTCCTCATGCTGGCTGGGTCCCTCCTCCCTGTCAAGATAATTGAGGCTGATTATGAGAAAGCTCATCGCTCCAAGAAGGTCCTTGCCCTCTGCAATTCTTTTGGAGGAGGAGTCTTCCTGGCCACCTGCTTCAACGCCTTGCTGCCTGCCGTGAGAGAAAAGGTAATGAATTAATGAACCTGTGCCACTGAGTGTGTTAGGGACCTCTGTCCAGGGGGACTACCCTCCCCGCTCCTGCCCTGCAGGAGCCCAGGCCACTGGACCTGGAGTGTGAGGCTCAAAGCTCCTGCCATTTAGTGTGTGTTTAAAACACTTTCAGACAGCTGCGAACCTTCCATGGGAAGACAAATAGGTTCCCTGTCTCTTATACCGAGGCCTGTTTACAAGGGTATTAAAGCATCACAGGTCAATTTAGTGTCCATTTAGAGTTGTGTGAACACAATAGGAATATTTCCCTTTAGAGGGACAAAGGTGAGTTGTGGGTTGTTTGCTTGGTTCCAGCTCGATGAAGTTCTCAAGCAAGGGAACGTGACCACGGACTACCCGGTGGCTGAGACCATCATGATGGTCGGCTTCTTTGTGACGGTCTTTGTGGAGCAGCTCATCTTGACCTTCCAGAAGGAAAAGCCATCCTTCATTGACTTAGAGACATTCAATGCTGGTTCAGATGTTGGGAGTGACTCCGAATACGAGAGTCCCTTCATCGCACCTTCCCGAGGACATGCGTTGTACAGTGAACACGGTCACCACTCCCACAGCCACGGCCTGAACATCCAGGAGCTCTCCCGCTCCAGTCCCTTACGGCTCATTGGGCTGGTCTTTGCTTTATGTACGCACTCCATCTTCGAGGGACTGGCCCTGGGTTTGCAGGAGGAAGGAGGCAAAGTCATGAGCTTGTTCCTGGGAGTTGCCGTTCATGAGACACTGGTAGCGGTGGCGTTGGGCATCAGCATGGCCAAGACCTCATTGCCGCTGAAGGATGCCGTGAAGATAGCTGTGACAGTGAGCTTGATGATCCCTCTGGGCATTAGCATTGGGATGGGGATTGAGAGCACCCAAAATGCAGCCAGCAAGATCACTTCCCTGCTCCTGCAAGGCATCGCGGGGGGCACTTTCTTGTTCATCACCTTCTTTGAGGTCCTTGCGAAGGAGTTGGACGACAAGAATGACCGTCTCTTGAAGGTTCTCTTCCTGGTGCTGGGCTACATGGCTCTGGCTGGTCTGGTCTTCTTCAAGTGGTGAGCACGGGAGCGACGGGAAGCAAACCTCAGCTCCTTCCCTTGCGAACAGCACTGGAGATAAGCTCTTCTTCAGCCAAGGGGGACACTGAAGCTCAATGGCTGAGTGAAACATCCTAGTCCAGGTGGTATTTCCATATTGACCTGAAGAAGGAGAATTTCTTCCTGTGTGCTCAGAGGGAGATAAAAATGAGGAGTGTCCCAGTGTAGGTGTCACAAGGTATTGTCCCTGCTGTTGGATCTGCGGGTGCAGCAGCTTGTGCAGAGATTCCTCGACACAAATATAAAGAATCTGGTTCTAAGGCTGCCTCCAAAGAGCTTGTCCAGCATGTGGTTTCCTGTCAACCTGCACAGCCAGCCCCCTCACACCCATTGCAGAAACTGTGGCTGAGAGTCTGCCCCCTTTGCTCTCAGGCTCTGAGGAGGTGAGAAACAACAGGAATAAAGTCCAAAAGCATGTGGGATCATGGATTGCACAGCTGCACTAAGCTGCTTTTGCTAGCTTAGTTTTGAGCAAAACCTGCTTGCAATAGCTGCCAAAAATAACATCCCTTCTGGGGCCGCTGGTATGCCTGGTGCCACAACTCCCCTGAGCAGAGCTTCCATTTTAACCCATGAATGGGTTTGCAAGCTTCTGATTCTTGGAGTGATTAATGGAAGGAATGAGGTCAGGTCCTGCTCCAATGCATGTCATCCATATGTTGAACATTCCCTGAAGAAAGCCTCTAGCAGCACATTAATATATTGTTTGAAAAATCCTCCTGTCCTTGTCTGAAGGCCCTTCCCCAGCCCTCACAGAGCCTGGGATCCGTTAGTTTGTAAGAACTGGGCAGCAGCAATTTCCAGCATTAATATTTTAGGGCAAGTGCTTGTGTTTTAGATGGTCTGCAGCAAAATGGGCTTAGCAGTCACCGTCAAACCCCTCTTCAGGGCTGCTCCCAGAGCTTCTGCTCTTGCTGTTGTAGGCTCACGTGACTGTACTGTGTTACACACCCAGGCTTTGCAGGGTGTCTTGTCGGTGTTTTCAAAGGAGAGAAATCTTTTCTGTGGGGGTTTATATGAGGTTGTGGAAGGGCTGATGAGAGGCGCTTGCAATCGGAACTGCGCACAAGCAGATCTCTCTCTGTCTCCAGAGCATGTCCCCCAGGGAAGCTCAGCCTGCTGCGGATCCCATTGTGAGCCTTTGAATTTGCCCTCCTAGGCGAGGAGCTTGGATTAGAGGCTGGAACCTGCCCTCCCCGCTCCCTCCTGCAGCTGTGACGCTGGAGAGCGGTTCCCGTAATGCAGCCCCACTCCTTGCTGGCCTCTCACGGGGGATGCATTTTAATTAGATGTAGCCTTTGCCTCTGCAGCAGCTTCTGCAGGCAGAGCAGAGCTTTTGGAAGCGCTGATGGAATTATAACGATGTAGAGCGGGCTTAGCTGTGGTGCAGTCCCTGTTAGTGGGAAGAAGGATGGGTGAGACTGTGAAGCAGCATCTTGGAGCCAGTGGTTGGCACAGCTACAGCATATGGAGGCTGATGAGGATCATCATCTGACAGTTCTTCCTGCTCCGTATTTTAATTGTTGCAATGTACCAAAGTCAATTAATCTTGCTTTGAAAAACTTGGAGTGGAAGGGGGGAGGGGGGGAGAGTTATTTTAGGCCTCAGATGACACAAATGAGCAGGGCCTGATGAGAATGTAATTTGCCTCGATGTGGTAAACCTCTGTGTGTTATCTGGCTTCTCACAGGCAGCTCATGCAGGGCAGCATGGATCCCATCAGGTGTTTCTCCGTGCTGGCAGTTGTCCCGGGCAGGTGGGATGAGGGGGGTGAGATGTGATGCTGGCTTGGGGAGCACAGCACCAGCTGTCCCACTGGGTTCCTGCCTCTGTGTTCTGCAGCTAATGCTTTTCTTGTAGGCTTTTTTCCCCTGTATCTGGGCAAAGGTGAGTATCTCCTTCACTGTATGGGTGAAGGCAGGGCCCCGAGGTCATGGTGTGTCCTAGCACCCTGTTCCCCTGTCTCATCTTCCTCCTACCTGGCCCCATCTGCCATCCAGGGGCTGATGTGCTAAAGCCAAGATGAGCTGGTGATGCAAGGAGCTTGCTTTTTTTTTTTTAAACCAAAAGAGCAGAAGGGCCCTGCAGCCTCCATCTTACACCTTTCTTCTGCTGGAGTGTGGGAGCAGGGGGAAATGGTGAAGCACTGTGAGCTGCTGAGCTGTCCCCCCTCTGCCCCCCTCTCTGGGGCTGCTCCCCTGTGCCAGGGGAGTTGTTACCTGTGTGCAGCAGAGTGGGGGCTCCTGGGCAGGTTTAGGAGGGGAGAAGGATGAGCCCCATCTGCTGCCCCCAATAAAGGTCCTAGCCTTCTCCCCTTCGTGTCACTTGTTTATCTGGAGTCCCCTGTTGCTCTGCTGGCTGCTCAGGGCCGGATTGCGCACCAGACATGCATGGGAGCCCCCTGGAGATGGAAACCCCGTGTGGGTGGCAGTGTGGGCTGCAGGCCAGACTCCCACGGAGCTGCGCCGAGCTCAGAGGCGTAACGTGGGGGCAGGATGCTCTGGTTCCCCCCTTCACCCCTCAACACCCTCGGCACCCCTGTGATTCAAGCCTGCGTGTGCAGCCAGCAGCGTCCCTGTTGCGTAAGGCTTGGCGGGGAGCTGGGGACTGAATGAAACGGAGGAGGAGCTGCAGCTAAAATGATCAAGGAAACTCATTCATTTCCTCTAGTAAGTAGTATCCGTCCAGCTAATAACATGGTGGGGAGGCTGGCAGGGTTGCTTTCACTGGGAGGGGGCTGCGGCTGCTCACTGCCACGGTCTTGGGTCCTGTCCCTGTGGGGGAAGGCTGGTGTCCCCCTACGGGGCCATGGCCCCCTGCTCCCGCTGGGCCTGGCAGCACTTCTCAATGGGATGCGTGTTGACAGCTGTGTGGGTGCTGCCATGGCGCCGCTCCTCCACTGGCAGCTATTAATAGCAGCTGCGGATTTTAATTGCCGCTGCTCAGGGGGGAGGGTGAGTCACGCAGCCCCTCCACCGGGCTGGCAGACCCTGGCCTTGAAGCAGACCTTTGAATTCCTGGGGCTGTGGTCACCTCCAGCTCTTCGTTCCCCTGAGCTGGCCTTCCCCTGGCAGCAGAGCCCTGTGGCTCCCTGGGGCTGTGCTTTGGCTGCAGGACCCCCAGAGCAGGAGCTGGTCTCGCTGGGGATGGCCAGCCTTTGAGCCCATGCCACTGAATTGCTCAGGCCCCAGTCCTGCCCCATGGCACCCTGAGTGCCACTCCAGGGCCCCCAGCGTGTCCCCTTGCAGCAGGACTGTGGCCTGGGTGCTGCTGGCAGGACCAGCTCTGCCCTCAGCCAGGCCCCTCGGGGGTTTTGGGGCTCCTGACCCCGCTTTGCCACAGCACCTGGGGAGGCGACGCAGCGGTTGGTGGCAGACACCTCATCGTGCCACCGGTGGCAATGCAGGCAGCTGTGTTCACAAAGCCCGACCCCACTGCCCGGGCATCCCTAACTGCCACGGGGGCAACAACCCCCTGCCGCTGCCTGCACCCTGCTAGCGTGGGGTGTCAGCCTCTGTCTGTCCTGTCCATGTGTCCTCGTGTCCCCTGTCGCCATCTGTGGGTCTCTGTCCTTGGCTCTGCGTTCCTGTCTGTGCATCCCTGTTCCTCTTCATGTGTGTCCGCATCCCCACCTGTGCCCGTGTCCACGAGTGCTCTATGTGCGTGTGTCCAGTGCCCGTCTGTGTGTCCCCATCCCCGTCTGTCCCCATCCCTCTTCGTGCATCCTCATCCCCGGTATCCCTGTCTGTCCCCATCCCTGCCCGTGCGTCCGCATCCCCCTGTGTCCCCATCCCTCTCCGTGCATCCCCATCCCGCCTGTCCCTGTCCGTCTGTCCCCGTCCCGCCTGCCTCCGCGGCCGCCCGCTCCCGGAGTCGCTCGGGGCTGGGCCCAGGGGTCCGGCAGCCCCGGGCGGGGCGGGCGCGGCGGGCGGGGCCGGCGGCGGGGCGGGATCGGCTCTGCGGCGGCCGCACTGAGCCGTGCTGAGCTGAGCCGAGCCGGCCCCACCGCGGCGAGCCGTGCCGGGCCGAGCCGCGCCGGGCGGACCGGAGCCTCCGCGCCGGGACCGCCCCGGGCCGGGCCATGCGCTGAGGCCGTCGCGCAGCCCGCAGCCAAGGGCGGATCCCGGGCAGGACACGGTGAGGCGGCGGGCACCGCAATGCGACCGGCGCGGTGGGGGAGCCGGGGGAAGCGGGGAACGGGGCAGCTGCTACCGGCGCCGGGGACCGGGGGATGCCCCCGGCAAGGGCAGGGCACGGCTGGGGAGCGGGACCGGGGCCCCGGCCCGGGGCGGTGGTACCCTGGTCCCTGCCTGCCATCCTGCCCCTTCTCCTGCCCTCAGCTCCATCCTGCCCCAGCCCCTCCGTCCCTCCACCCTGTCCGACCCCTGCCCCCCATCCCCACCCCCAGACCCCCCCACCTGCCTGGGGGTCCGAGTGGGAGGATGCTGGGGGCTGGTGCAGAGCCACCCCGGCAGGATCAGGCCCGGGCTGTGCCCCCAGCTGGCCGGTAGCCCCATCCCGGGAGCCGAGGGGAGGCTGCAGTCCAGACCCGCGGGCACAGGGGGCTCTTTGGGGGTGCGGAGGGGCTGCAGTCCGGACCCGTGGGCACAGGGGGCTCTTTAGGGGTGGGGGGGTGGCTGCTGGGCACCGGCCATGGGGCCTTTGGGCACCCCTGGGTGCTGTGAAGGCCCATCCAGCCCAGCACCCCATGCCATGGCAGTGAGGCCAGGGGCACTCTCAGTTGCACCATGAGCAGGTGGGATGAGCAGGACCATCGCCAGCCCCGGCAGAGGTTTGGTGTTGCCATGGCCCCTGCTCCATCCCTGGCCCCCATGTGCCAGCGACGTTTCCAACGTAGTGGGATCCAAGGGGCAGTTTTTCTGCCTTGTGCCCAGGGACCCCACCATGGGATGGGCTCCTTGGGTGCCTGAGGCCATGGTGATGGGGTCCTTCCCCAGCTCCCATCCCCTCATTCACTGGTTCTCCAGGCACCAGCCCCTGCCCTGGTGTTTAGTGATGTGCTGGGGTATCAGGGTGGGATCTGGCCCCGTGGGTGCTGCAGGGTGGGGATGCAGCAGCCATAGGCAGGGGCTGGTTCCCCCAGAGGTGCCCGGGGATAAGGGAGCTGTGGTACCCAGGGTGGCCACCAGCATAGGGCTTTGCTGTCCCCCTCTTCCAGGCCTGTTGATCCCTGAATTGAGGTGGAGGAGCGGAGCGGAGCCAGCTGGGGACAGACTTGCCCCCCGCCAGTGCCTGCCTGAAGCAGTGCCCAGGGGCCCCCTCCCTCCCCTCCTGCCCCACTCCTCGCCTGTGGCATGTGCCTGTCCCATGGCAGGTTTAATGGCCCTGAGGCTCCGTGATGCTCCTGCGTGCACCAGGGACACCTCATGATCCTGCACTGCAGGAGCAAAACTGAGGCAGGGCTTGGCCGAGGCGATGCTCAGCCTGGGGCTCAGCATCAGTGGCTCTTTGTGCCCCGTTGTTTCACACCCTGGGGCTGCATCGCTCAGGGGGGCACGAACAGGGACCCTGCCTGGGCTTGTGCATCCCCTGCAAGTGTACACTGAAGTTTGGCATTGCGAGGGGTGGCCGTGGGGGGTCTCTGAGCCTGCAGACCATGAGCCCGCGGCCGTGCCATGCTCCCCCAGTGCCCACGTGTCTCTGCTCCCTGCTGCATCCCCAGGGTGGGAGCGGAGCAGAGGGATGGCACAGGGCGGCACAGCATGGAGTAGGACAGGGTGGCAGGGCACCAGGCAGCGTGGCAGGCACCGAGGTCTGTGTGTGAAATGGCACCTCCGTACTTGGCAGCCACTGCAGCTGTGTGTGGGAGAGCCGGAGGGGCTGGTCGGGGGCTCTGGGTGCCACCAGGTCCTTGCTGGGCTGGCGGCTGCCCCACAGGGCTGCTCCTGCTGCCTAGGGGCTCCACGGGTCCTGCGGGTGCCTGGCATGTCACCCCCGCCGCCCCCGCATGCTGCCCCGGCAGCCTTGGCCACAGCTGCTGTGCCGGTGGCCGTGGCTCAGCCATATGGCCACAACAGGCAGCTGGTAAAAATAGCAAATGCTGCTGCACCCCAGGCAGGCGGTGAGCACCGTCCTGCCCCAGCTGCCCAGCAAGGGCATCTCAAGGGCATGGGGGGGGCTGGCATCCCCCAGTTGCATTGGCCTGGTTGGAGCGGGGGGGCTGCATCTCAAAGGGGCTGTGAGCCGTGGGAGACGGGCTGCCCCACTGCCCCCGCAGAGCAGTGCCGGGGGGGCCATCCTGAAGCCCCAGCTCCCAGCATGACACCTCCCTCTGCCTTCTCCCTTGCAGTGGCGGCAGTATCTCTGAGGCAAGATGCCAGAGCAAAGCAACGACTACCGGGTGGTGGTGTTCGGTGCTGGTGGCGTGGGCAAGAGCTCGCTGGTGCTGCGCTTTGTGAAGGGGACCTTCCGGGACACCTACATCCCCACCATCGAGGACACCTACCGCCAGGTCATCAGCTGTGACAAGAGTGTCTGCACCCTGCAGATCACCGACACCACAGGCAGCCACCAGTTCCCAGCCATGCAGCGCCTCTCCATCTCCAAGGGCCATGCCTTCATCCTGGTCTTCTCTGTCACCAGCAAGCAATCCCTGGAGGAGCTGAAGCCCATCTACCAGCAGATCGTGCAGATCAAGGGCAGCGTGGAGAGCATCCCCATCATGCTGGTGGGCAATAAGTGCGATGAGACCCAGCGGGAGGTGGAGAGCAGGGAGGGGGAGGCTGTGGCCAAGGAGTGGAAATGCGCCTTCATGGAGACCTCAGCCAAGATGAACTACAACGTCAAGGAGCTCTTCCAGGAGCTGCTGAACCTGGAGAAGAGGAGGAACGTCAGCCTGACCATCGACGGGAAGCGCTCCAGCAAGCAGAAGAGGACAGACAAAATCAAGGGGAAGTGCAGCATCATGTAGAGCCCCGGACTGGCCCGCACCCTCACCCTGGTCCTCCCTTCTCCCCCCCCATGACTGGACATGGCATTGCAGCGGAGCCGTCCCCTTATCCTCTGTGCCATCACTGTGACTGTGCGGGGATGCCGCAGCGCACCAGCAGCGTGGGCTGCACTCGCCCCAGGTCTGGGGGTGAAGACAGGGTGTCCTGCCAAGCTGAGGGATGCTCGACCGCCCCACACCCGGCACAGCAGGACCGGGGACACGCAGCCGGGCACCACCGGGGAGCACGCAGATGCACACACTCCCACACACTCTGCAGCACAAGTGGTGGCACCAGCCGGTCCCCGTCCCAGTCCCCATCCCCTCCCCAGTGCGGGAGCCCACATTTGTCCTTGTGGGTGGGAAGGACAGTGCAATGTGGGGGTGTCGTTGTCACCCTTGGGGACAGCCATGCACATCCCAGGCCCTCCCCGCACCCCGGTCCCCATGCCATAGCCGTCTGCTCCTGCAGGCAGAGACCTGGGGTGGGAGCAGCCCCTGCATGGTGCCCGCCACCCCCAAGCCCCCAGCCCCGTCCTGGTACCACAGCCCCTTCCGAGCCCCCAGCCCCGTCCCGGTGCTGCAGCCCGGAGCCGCCAGCCCAAGCACAAAGCATCGGGTCCGAGGAAGGTCCTGACCCAGCACAATCCTGGTGAGCTCCAGCGGGAGACCCCTGGCTCCCCCACTGCCCCCTTCCCTCACAGGATGACCCCCACAGCCCAGCTGGGCTGTGATGCCATGGTGATGGGTGCTGCCGCAGCCTGCTGCAGTGCCCCACCAGTGGTCAGCGTCCCCCCCTGCGCTTGCAGAGTTCCTGCTGTGGGGTGACCTGGCCCCACACCCTGGGGACCCCTGACCCCCCCCCCAGCTCTGCTGCAGCCCTGCTTGTTCCCCCGTGGCTGGAGCAGGGTCCCCATGCTGCCACCAGCCCCTCGTCCCAGCGGGGTTTGTCCCCTTGCTCTGGCCCCGTTCACCCTTCGCCCGGGCCCCGAGGGGATATCCCCAAGGGGGTGTCCCCGAGGGGGTGTCCCCAGGCAGGCTGGGTCCCCCCCGCTGTGCCCAGCTCCCCTCACCCCCGGCTTTTTACACCACCACCCGAGCGCCCAGGGGACAAGGTGACGTTACGATGTAGCCTTTATTCTAGAAATAGTCTTCCTTCAATAAAGAGATGAGAAATGCTCCTGCATCCCCGCAGAGCAGTACCAGGGGGGCTCAGGACTACACGAGGGGGGGCCACAGCTCAGCCCAAAGGGGTGAAAGGAGGGATGGGGGTGCATGCATATGCATGTGTGTGCAGGTGTGTGCATGCATGTGCAGGTGTGTGTATGCATGTGCATGTCTGTGAATGCATGACTGTGCAGGCACAGGTGCATGCACACAGTGCATATGCAAGCATGCACAGGCATGCATGTACAAGCATCTGTGCCAATGCACATGCACATCCCGTGTGCACACACGTGCCATACCATGTGCACACGTGTGTGCCTGCGTGCCTGTGCGCCCCGATAGCCCCCCCACCGCTGGTGGGTGCCCCTCGCTGCCCGTGCAGGCTGATGTCCCCATGGGGAGGGGGTGGGAGCACAGTGTGTGCGTCATCATGCCTGTTGCCATGGAAACCATCTGGTCCCTGGGCACGGGAGCTGCGTGGGCACGTGGGCACAGGCCGGGGCGGGGGGGGCGGGCAGCAAGGCGGAGCAGGGCTGCTGCAGGCTGCAAGGGCCCTGGCAAGGGCACGACTCTGCGGGGATGGTCACAGCTCTGTGGGGATGTCATGGCTCCGTGGGGACATTGTGGCTCTGCAGGGATGGTCGTGGCTCTGCAGAGATGGCCACGGCTCCGTGGGGATGGCCACAGGTCCCTGGGGACAGTCACGGCTCCATGGGGATGGTCACGGCTCTGCTGGAATGATCACAGCTCCATGGGGATGCTCAGAGCTCCATGGGGACGGTCACAGCTCCGTGGGGATGTCACAGCTCCCTGGCACCAGCCATAGGAATCACTCCTGTCCCCTTGTCCTGCCCGTAGGCTGGGGGCAGCCAGGACCTTTGGTGGGTACCGGGGCTGAAGGGTGGGACACAGGGGCATGGGGATGCTTGGTGCCGGTCCCCACCTGCTGTGACCCCCAGGACCCCCAGGGGCTGCAGAGACCCAGGCAAGGCTGGGGTGGGGTCACAGGTATTTTCTGGGGGGGGGAGGTGGCCCCCCTGGGCACTGTCACACCAAAACTCAGGTCTCCTGCGTCAAGACACACCCAGCATTTACAGCAGCTCCGCAACGCTCACCTGGGGGACGGAAAATCTCTGCCCCCCCCCCCCCATTCCCAGGTCTCCTGTCCTCCATTTCTGCCTTGCCCTTCTGTCCCCCCACTGTCCCCCCACCCTGGCTGGTGCAGGTGGGGACCCCTGCCAGTCAAGTCACCCCAGGGCAGGAAAGGTTCTTCGGGGACCACGGTCCTGCTGTAGCGTGGGGTGTCCCTTGGGATGCTCCAAGGGTTGGCTGTCCTTCAGGATGCCCCTTGGGATCCTCTTGCTCTCAGAGGCCACTTGCTCCGTGGTGGCTCTGGCCACTGCAGCCCCCTGTGCCCAAGCCTGGCACCCAGCAGCCATCAGACCACCCAGGCCAGGGGCACCCCGAGCCCCCTGAAAATGTGAGGCAGCGGTGCAGGATTGAGATGGATGATACTTGCAGGGCACCTTGTGCTCCCCCTGGGCCTGGGGTTTTAAACAAGCCATTCCTGAGCGTTAATTAGTCAGTGGTGGGATGAGCCATGGTGCAGCAGTTTCCCATCGCTCCCCCAGCCAATGAGCAGCTGTTGCTGCAGCCTGCGGCCGTAAAAATGCTTAAAAGCACAAATCCAGTGTTTGGGACCCAAACCAGCTCCTGGCACCATGTGTCACATCAGGACCATGTTGTCCCTCATGTCCCCCCCCAGGGAGGGTGGTGATGGGAGGCTCCCAGCAGCGCTTGTGGCCCTTGTACCCCCCCAGATGCTGTCCCAAAGCCGGGGGTTCCCCTTGTGCCCAGTGCAGCCCCATCTGCAGTCAAAGCAGCTTACAGCACCACGGGTGAGGACATATGGGAGCAAACTGGATTAGGGGAAAAATCAGCCTTCTTCCCACTAACAGGATTAGTGGGTTTTCAGCCCATGCTCGGCACAGCCACCAGCAGGGGCTGGCGTGCATCTGGCAGCAGGGCCAGGTCCCCCTCGGGGTGGAGGAGCCAGTGGGGACAGCCCAGACCCAGCATTTCTCCATCTCAATTCATGCTGGGATTGGAGCTGCAACTGGTGCATACCGGCATGGCCCTGCCGCAGGCTGGCACAGCACTGGGATGTGCTGGGAAGTGCTGCTGGGGAGTGATGGCTGCAGCCCCTCCTGCCCCGGGGATGTGGCCCCATCCCCCCATGGTGACTCCTGCAGGGGGGAACACACGGGGCCCCTCTCGCCCTGCTGGCACCGCAGCCGGGAGCCAGGCACCACCGGGACCCGGCCAGCCGCGCTCGCCCCGTGCCAGTGGCAGCTGGAGAAATCAAAGCCTTGATTCACGGCCATGCCGGGCCGGCGAGCATGATTCCTGCTCCCCTGGCATCATTAGCGTGACTCCCACCCGCTGCTGATTCATCCCCCTGGATTTTCCCCTCTGCACAGGGAGAGCGGCTCCACTGGGGCCGGGGCTGGGAGAGACTGAGGCCACGGCCCCCCAGCACGCGGGGCATCCCATCCCAGTGTAAGCTAGAGCAGCCTCAGGGCTGCTGCACCCAGGGCTGGAGCATCAGGGGACCTAGTGGGGTGGAGAGCTCTGTCCAGGGGCACGAGGCTCTCCTCTCGCCCCCACCCCACAGGCTGCTGGGCACTGCAGCCCCAGGCTGGAAAGGCTCTGCTCGGGGGGCTTGGGGTGCCCCCAGTCCCGCAGCAGGATCATGGAGGGGGTTTCCAGACTGGCCAGAAGCTCTGCCACCCCCCCCCCCCCCCCGCCCAGTGCTGGAAAGGGAAGGGGAGGGTTACAGCAACGAGTGACTCAGAGCGAGAGGGAGCAGGAGGGACCCGCAGTGCCCTGCGGCCTTTCCTCTGCCTGGTGGCCAGGGACCTGCGGCCACTCGGCTGTTGGGGGTCCCGGGTGGGTGCGGGAGGCTGGTGCTGCAGGGGACACGGAGACAAGGCCCCACGCTGGGCTCAGCCGCAGCAGCACCGTGACACTGCACATGCCGTACCACCCCCCCCCCCAGCCTGTTGCAGCCCCGTTGGGGACAGCGGGCAGTGCAGCACCCCGATTTTTCAAGGGTGCCCTGAGGCATCCCCGAGGTCTCCTGGGGGCAGGACCGGGCTGCATCGGGGGTCGCGGGGGGGGTGAGCAGACCGGGGGGGACCGTCCCGCTGCCCCGGGGCTGCGGCGGGTCCCGGTGCCTCGCGCCCCGGGCGCCACGCGCCGCCACAGCGCACCCGCTCCCCGCAGCGACCCGTTCATAAATATTAACGATATATTTACATACGACCGCCCCTTTCCCCGCCCCCGAGCTGATTGGCTGCTACCTCCGCCGCTCTGCAGCCGGTTCCGCCCTTTCACCGCCGTCCATCCGCGCCACCGTCGCAACCGAACCTGGTGGCCGCACCCAGCCCCGCCTCCTCGCCTCCCCACCTCCCCGCGCGCCACTCGACCCCATCACCCATTGGCGGGCGGCGCTGCCAATCGGGCGGCGGGGCGGGGTCAGATGTGCCCGCGCCCCGGCCGGGGCTGGGCAGTAGGGTGCGTTGCGCGGTGGCGCTGGTGTCTGAGGCGGCGGCTCCGCTCCTCCGCCCCTCGGTGCCCCGGCCCCGCCGAGACCGGTGAGGAGCCGCCCGCGCCGCGGAGGACTTGGGGTGGGGGGGTGCCCGCCGGCGAGCGGGTGGGGACGGCCGGAGTAGGCCGCGGCCTGGCGGAACCCCCGACCCGGCCCTGCCCGGCGCCGCTCGCGGCCCGCTGCGGCCCGAGCGGCGGGGCTCGGTGGAGCTGGCGGGGCTGGGCGGGGAGCGCCCGGGGGGGGTGTCGTGTGGGGGCCCTGGGCAGGGCGAGTGGGGGCGGTGGGGCCGAGGGGGGGCGACGGGGCTGGGGGCGAGGGCCCTGGGGGGGCTGCGGGGGCGGAGTTGGGGTGAGTGGGCCGCAGGGCAGGGATCGGAGGTGGGAGGTGGGGGTGCTGGGGCCCTGAGGACTTGGGCTGGCACTGAGGGGTGCCTGGGCAGGTGGAAGGTGGTGCTTGCTCTGGGGAGGGTGCTGGCCCCGGAGGTGAGGGGGTTGGGAGGTCCTGGGGGTGCTGGGGCTGGAGGGGGCATTGGGAATGTGCTGGGAATCCTGTGGGATAGGAGGGGTGAGTTGAGCTGGAATGACGGGGTTAGGAGGGTGCTGGGCTCCTGGGGTACAGGGCTGGGAGAAGGGAAACCCCTGGGCAGGTTGGGGGGGAGGCTGGGGGATGGGCTGGGGGTTAAGAGGCTCGGGGGGGGGGGCAAGGAGGGCCCTGGGGGGACTGGGCTTGTGGTAGAGGGGTGAAGGAGAGGGATGAGAAGCTGGGAGGGTATCTGATGGGGATCACTGAGTGCTGGCGGGTCGAGGGGTGTGATTTCTGGATGAGAAAGTGATCTGGGGGTGGACACAGAGAGGGGCTGTATTGTGGTGGGGGCCCTGAGGTCTTTGGGTGAGGGTGTTGGGTGGAAGGGGCTGTCATGGCAGAGGTGGGGGGTAGTGGGGTGCGTGGCTGGAGCTGGGGTGGCGAAGGGCACCTCAGGCTTTTGGGTGGATGAGGTGAGAGGGGGCAATTGTAGCTGATGAGAGACAGTTCAGCACCAGCTTGCTTTGGGAGTTGGGTGACTTAATGGGGATGGGGTCTAGACCCTGTTTTGGGGTATAAAAGGTTGGGAGGCTTGTCAGAAGGTCTAATATCACATAATCCACTTGTTTTTTTCAGTGTGTGAGTTAATGGTGGGTTAGTATAGAGAGGTTGCGCAGAGAAGGGGAAAATAGCTGGAGTCGTCGATGGCTGGTGAAGGATAGTAATGGTAGCCTGCCTGTTCTGGGCAGTGCTTGATGGCATTAGTGAATTGTAGTGCACGGGTTATGTAAAGGAGGGGTAGCTGCAGATGCTGGCTTTTCTGTATTACTGAGGTAGAGCGGAGTAGAGGAGATAAGTGGGTGCCGCAGACAAAGGGAGAAATCTGTCTCCTTCTTCTCCTTATTTCCAAATAGAAGTGTGGAATGAAAAGCCGGATGCTGGCAGGTGTCCTTTAGGAGGTTAAGGAAGGGAAGCTGTGTAGGTAAGCAGGGCCAGGAAGGTGTCATGGTGCCTGGTTCGCGAGCTGGGTACCTGATCTCCTCTGCAGCTCATTTTCTTCAACATTGCTGGAGCAGGTGAATGGGATTCACCTCAGTACTGGGCCATTGCCGTCAGGTGTGGCCTTAAATAAAACCCAAATGGACTGTGCTAGAGCTGCGTTCTGCTCTGAGACGTTCTCTGGTGCTGCTTGTAAATGCGGCAAGAAGTTATTGTGGCTTTTAAGGTGCTGAATTATCTTTAATGGGTTTGGGGTTTTTTTTGCGGGGGGGGGGGGAACTGACAGGTTTGTTTATAACTGTAGGCTTCTTGTAAAACTAACCTGGACAAGTATAACTGCGATGATTACTACCAGGAGAAAAGCTGACTTGTGGTACACCACAGAAGTCAGTAACTTGATATTTAGTCTGAGTCTGTAAGTAAACTTGAGGCCTTTTAGGTAATTGCTTGGTTTTCTTAACATACTGCTTTTCAGAGACAACATGCTTCTCAAGCACGTAGTACTGAAGTCAGACCTTCATCCTTTGGGGGTTTTGCTTTTCTTTAGCTTTCTGCTGTGTGGGACATCCCATCGCATGCAGGTGGATGAGCTGATTGCTGCTGGGTTGGCTTCCAGGTCAGCTGCATGATCATAAGGCAAATGCATGGGAGCTCTGTGGCTATGTAGCACCATTTATCATATTCTGGTTGTAGCCAGTATGGGGGAAAACGCACCAAAAAAGCTGGATCAATATGTTTATGTAGAGCTTATTGTCTGAGAGGTTTTCTTCTGCCATCTGTAGCTGCAAAACAAATGGAAATATCTCTTTTGTGTGGCTGGAGTATTGTCGTGGATTTTAATGATTTACACAGGAGGCGCATTTTAATGCACCTACCAATTTATCCACCTACCAATGTATCCATCTTATCCTTGGATATAGTATTTAACTGGTATTACTTATGGTAATTAATGCTTTTTGACATCGAGCATTATCTTAGGAAAGTGTTATCCCTCTTTGAAGGTTGGGGAATGGCAGCACACCAGGAGACTGGCTTCTCTTGGTTCAAACGGGCAAGAAGAATAATTCAGTGGCCTGGAAAAGAGCATGTGACTCCAGAGACGTAGGTTTGTCCTCTGCTCATCACACTTCCCCTGTGGCCAGCCCAACTTCTGCCTTCCTGCCTTATTTCCTTATCTGTGAAATGGAGATAACTGCTCTGCCCTACCTCGTGCACTGGGAGGTTGTCATGCCCTGAAATTCGTTAATGTAACGAGGCAAGTGCCTGGCTCCCGGACCTGTGGTCCCACTGCTTGTCCCTGGACTCAGCTCCAGAGGAACCGGACACTCTGCCCTTCAGAAAACGCTGATTTTTTTTTTTTTTATTGCTGGTAACTGCTGTTCTCTGCTTCCTCGCATGTGAGTGAGGCAGTAGAAGTTGTCACTGTCAGGCACAGGGAATCGTGGTTTCCTTGCCAGAAGTCATCCCGTTAGTGCAGCGGTTGGTTAGTCTGCCAAGCCGTGGGGCTGGCCGAGTGCCAGTGCCTAACTAATTGCCCTTAGAATGATCTGTTTTGTGTAGGGCTTGAAATCGCCACTTGTCCGCCTGCCAGCCGCTGGGGGAAGTTTTCTTTGACGTCTTCGGGAGGAGGTGGTGAATGGCAGAACTTGAGCCCTTTCAGCTGTGAAGATTAGCGCAGGTTGGAAGGGTTGAATGGTTCAGTCGTCTTGAGTTTGTAGACCCCAATGCAGCTCTGAACTTGCAAGAGTTTGCTAGCCGCTCTTCCAAATGCTGCTGGTAGCAGCAGAACTGGTGAGGGGGGTGGCAATCCTGGTGGATGACCCAAAAATGATGGCTGCATAAAAAGCAGGGTAAAGGTTTGTAATTTTGGGGGGATTCTTGCACGGGGAGGGTAGAGCGAGAGGAAAGAATTTTATAAAATACCGCATCTCTACCAATGTAATAGCAGGTATGGTTTGAAGTAAGGGACTCGCTGCGGCGCTGGCTTGCTTGGGTGGCTGGTAGATCCAGGGTCCCCATCTTTACGAGAAGTCAAAGGAATTGAGATGTGAAGGTCTAATTGTTGAACCTCAAGGTGGAAAGCTCTCTGTCGTTGCTCAAATATCACTCCAATTATTTAATGGATTTAGCCACAGACCAGAAATTGTTCAATGGGATTCTGTGCATATAGCGAGTTTTGGAATTTCCCGGTTGTAGCATCTCTGACTTCTTTGGACAGCGTGTGTGTCTGTTAGTTCACCTGCTGCCAGACAATGTGATATATTAACTTTGTCTTTTATGGGTTTCCTAGCTTGATGTGCAGAATGTCAGAAGAAATTAAATTGGGAAGGGAATAAAACTAAAAACATAAATCCAGTTCCCTCCTGCTGTGTGGTCTGACCATCGTCGCAATAACAGCAAACCAGCAGAGCTGGAGAGGGCTTTTTAAAAAAAAAAAAAAAAAAAAAATTGTCTTAGGTTTACTCAGTTAGTTTGTATTTTTAAATAAACACTGGAACTTAAGGAGAACTGGAAAAGCCAGACCTTGCTGGAAGCATCTGGCTTTGGTGGCCCTGTGTGTGTGTAAGCGATGGGCAGTTTGCTTCAGACGACTCTGCTCCATCCCTCAGCGTCAGCTCCAGCCATACAGATTTTACTGCTGTCACATATAAGAGTCCCCTGTTATCATCTGCTTGCTTCTGCTTCGGTCTGCTAAAAGGCCCTTTATTAAAATACCAGAACAAATAGGCCATTGTGCAACACAACCCTGTTTTCATTTTAAATGCTATTTCTGAAACTGAAAGTTGCTCACAATGGTCTTAAGTTGCTCATACGTAAATTTTCTCTCCAGCAAAGCCATCGATTCAATAACTGCTTTAAAATGTTCTTTGTATTGTGCAATTGTGCCAAAGGCTTTTGGCCTCCCTGCTGCTGCTGCTCCTCCAAAATACCTGAAAAGCCGTGAACTAACTTAAAACCCAACTAAAAGTGATCCTGACATCCAGTTTGTTTGAAAAGGCTGAATAGAGCAATCCACAGTTAATTCTTGATGCTGGGGGCGTTCGGGGCAAACAGCTGTTGTGCGAGAGAAGCAGTTCCTCAGCTGAAGTATGTTTAATCTTTCTTTTAAGGGATGTACGAGCTTTTCCTGGGAATGAGTTAGGAATTCATCTGATATTTCAAACTCAAACATGCCTGAAAATCTCCAGTAGTTTTGGATTAGGTTTTAAATGGGTGGGTAGGGATTGGCTGTGACGTTAACAAAAAAAAAGGAGGAAATTCAGGCACACTGTTAATGCTGAGACACAAACCAGGAAATTTAGTTAAGGATTATGCTTTTTCGTAATTTATTGTGTTTTTTTCCCCCTTCCTTTTAACAGACAAGAAAAAGTTTCAAAGTACTCCAGCCTGTGTTGGTTCTGTATAACTGCAAACATTTCCAAATTTGCAGTTAAAGATCTGTTTTTTTTAATGGACTTTTAAGAAGCTGTAAAAGCTGAGAAACCTCAGTAACTCCTGCTTTATTTTCATTCTACAGAAAGAAGGGAGGAAAAAAGCTGGAAAACGGACCACGTAAGAGTAACTGTAAAAATATCTCGCTCCTAATGTGAATGTATAAGTAGCAAAATTGGCTCTGGCTTGAAGCCAGCGGTCCAGGGATGCTGGAAGGATGTTTTTCCCCCCCAACACCTCCCCATCCCTGCTCAGGTGGCAGTGGGGAGATGTCAGCCTCCTCTCATGGCTCTGGGGAGAAACCAGCAAGTGAGATTGACATTCTGCTAATGTTCTCCAAAAGCTTTTTTTCTTTTTAACTTATCCCCTTCAAAAAATAAATCTATTTTAAATATATAGAATAGTTTGGGGTTTTTTGAGCCCTGAAGGCTTTTTGTCCATTTCTGCCTCATCTGCTTGTAGAAAAATGTACAAGGTCTACATGTTTCTTGTGTGTTTTAACCCTTAGCAGCTTGTCCTCAGATTTTTCTGCTGCAGTTCTGAAACTACAGAAGAGTTTCTCTATATACATACTGCAGAAACTGCTTTTAGGAGGTTATTCCTGCTGTAGTCGTGGTTATTCTCATTTCCTCTGGTCTAAGGGTAACTTTTTTTTTTTCTGGCAAAGGATCACTGTTTTGCCCAATAAATGATGACATATCATGGCTTCTCTTTTCAGTTACTCACTATGAGTGATGGTAAAATTCCCAAACACAAATGTTGTGAGTTTAATGTTACTATGTGATTTTTTCTATTGGGGGTGGGGTGGGGGGTGGGACCCAATCCGAAAAGCCTGAGAGGCTCTTTTCCTTTTCCTTTTTTTAAAGAAATATGACCGTTTTGCTTTTAACTTTGGAATTATGTTAAGTGTAATCTTAGAAGTGGATGCTCCGGCACATGTGGTCAGTGGTGCTGAGTGCCTGAGCAGATAGCTCCAGGTAATGCCTTTCCAATGGTTAAAAGGAACTGGCATAATTTTCAAGGAGCATCACGCTCATCGTATCTTGGGCAAAATGCTGGGAAACCATTTTTCCTGTCACCCCCGAGTGTCATGAGCGCTCTGCAGTGGTTCCAGTGGAAAGCTTGTGTTATGCTAGGCAGGTTTAATTGCAGCTAATCCCAATTAAACATTGTCGTCATTCCTGTCCTTGAATCGCATATAGAGTTACGCCGTTGATCTTGACCATCTTGGCCAAGCCATCTTGGCTTCCATCCTTGTAAGATACTGACTGGTAAATCTCGAAACAAAAGTGGTGCTGATCATCTGGAAGGATATAAAATGAGGGTTTTTTTGTAAAGTAAGTGTTAAAGCTGGTAAATGGAAGTGGAAAGCACTCCCTGGAATCAGCATGTTTTCTGAATGTGTAGCTTAGAAATGGGGAAATAAATATTCAGTTAGTCATAATCTTTATATGAGATTTTTGAAAGTTTTGAAAAGCAAGGAAGGATGATAAATATTATCTAGTAGTTGAGAATGGCTTGGTGTCCTGTAAGACTTAAGAATGGAACGAAGTTTGGAGATGAAACTGTGCAAAGCTGGGAACTCGAGTGTCGATGGTCTTTAAACTGTGTTTTTTCATGTGGTCAGGGAATCACTAAGCCTAATTTTGTTGGTTTGTTTTGTTTGTTTCTTTGAGTGTTTGTTGGTAAAGAAGGAAGGCAGAAAATGTGTAAAGAAAGAGACCCTTCACCTTGTGCTCTAGTCGCTGTCTCAAGTCAGGTGAAGATACTGCAGGTAGGATGGGATTAGGTGCTGGTCAGTGCAATGATTTACTGGGGTTTTGTTACAAATGGGACCTGGAGATTGATTTCAGGAATGTAAAAGTACTTGGAAATAAACTAACCTCTCATCACACCTTTCTCTTCCAATTTAAAACCCTGTGCTGCTTTGCCTACCAGTGGTTTCCAGAAGTGTTTGTTTTCCAGAATACGGGTGTCTGTCCATCAGTAAACCTGTATGTGCTGTCAGCTTGGATCTGGTATGTTTAATTTGAGGTGGGACTGTACAGCATGCCAGTCTTCTGGGGAAGAAACCGAGGATTCAGACATACTCAGTAGGCATTCAGGCACAGTCAGCAGTGTGAATACGGATATCTTTTTATCTCTCAAGTTTCTCCTGCAGCCTGTTTTACTATGTTGAGTTTGGCTCCTAACGCTCCAGTATCCATCTCAAAGAGCTGCTTCGGGCTGTACTGCGTGTTCCCTGCTCGTTTGAGTGAATTCATGTTTCCTGGTGCCGTGATGCTGGTTGTGTTGGGAAGCGAGCTATAGAAAGTGTGTCCCCAGGAAAAGCTGCAGGAGCAACGGGTGGGTTTCTCTAATTCCATTTTGGTGAGTCTGCAGACTATTCTTTGTGTGTTAAAGCGTAAATCCCACCCTGCGCTCTGAAGGGGCTTGCTGCAAATATCTTTCTGGGAAAGGCAGCAAAATCCCCTGTTTTCTGCTGATTTACACTGCAGAGGTGCAATGCCAAATTAATTTGTCAGTGCTCAAATACATCGCGCTACGGTCCCTTGTAGAAACTTGTCGAGCTTAGAGCATTTGCGTTAGACTGATCTGTTAGTGTATATGATAAATAGCAGATATGCTTTGTAAAGACGTCAGCAGAAATATATGCAGCATTTTTAACATAGGACACCGGGGTGAAAAAAAAGGATTTCACATTTGTTAGTATATCTATAACAGGAGCTGTTGCAAGTGACAGCAGTAGCTCTGTGCTCGCAGAATACCAATGCAGATGGAACTGGTTGGTTGCCAGATATTAGTCATGGGGCACACCTACTTTGGAAGAGTAGCCTGTGGGTTTAGAGAAGTAATTATTTTCTAACAGCCCTGTGGGGCACAAGCAATTTAGCTTATGGAGGACAAGGAAGGGCTTGCTCCAGTATGTTAGTTAAAAAATCGTGTGCATATGAGCTGCAGCTGGTGATGACTTGACTAGAATTTAATTTGTCCAGGCATTGTTCATTACAGGCATCGTGGAAGGCACACGCTTCTGAAGGCTGAAACAATTGCTGACCTGGTACAGCTTTGTGGCTAATTGCAATGGAAGTCAGATCCCAAGAGCTGCGGTGGGCAGCCTTTCAGCTGGTGCAGGGAAGAAGCAGAGCTGCTCTGATTTCAGACGTTCTGGTTGATCGTCCAGCTTAGCCCTTCATCCTGCAGAGCTGGCTGCTTATAGCAATTAGAGGCTCTCAGTGGTAGGGACCGTAGGGTGAGCGACTGAGAAGAAGTCTAGCTGAACTGCACTGCTTGCACAGGTCAATGTGAAGCTTAAAGAAGTCAGTGCTTCTGATCACAAAATTCTTCTTTCTCTGATTGCTAATTAGATGGTTAACATTCTTTGCCTTATTATCCCACCCTCAGCTTTTCTTGCTGAGGATCTAGGTTGACACTGCTAGAGGCTCCTAAGGAGCAGTTAACTCTTACATTTCTTTAGTCTAAACCCAGCCTGCTCCTTTGGTGCATGTTTGAAAAGTATGTGGTGCATAGTGTGAAAAACAAACTTACATGCTCTAGATTTAACATTTTTGTTGGGAGTACATATGATACTGACTGAATGTTACATCACACTTTTTTATTTCTTTCTGGTTTATGGATATTTCTGGGGACAATTTCAGCATAGACTGGCTGTGGCTGTGACTTCTGAAGGACTACATTGCCAGTCTGTTGCCAGAAGGCAAGGTTCTTGTCAGGATAGAGGGAATAGATGCTTTCCTACTTGCTGGTGAAGAATATCTTTGCGGTAGCCCAGGTAAGACTATTTTGCCCACTCCAGCAGGGCAGCGAGTGCCCTACAAGGCAGTGACTGTAATTTCATTTTAATAGTCTCAGCGACTCCGTGGGTCATGTGTAAGAAAAACCCATTAATGCAAGTAGACCCTGGCTTTGCTGGAGAGGGTTCTTCACCTCTCTTGCAGGACTTTTTAAAAATCCATGATATTAAAAAAAAAAAAAAAGCGTGGAAAATGCTGTTCTCGTGTTATCTGGAAATAGTTCTCACCTTTGGAATAATATTGTTCAGCAGCGCTGGAAAGGCATAGTGCTCAAAATAGCAGCAGCTGCCATAGGCCGTGATGGAGCAGAGTCAAACGAGTTGTGTTGTCAGTCATGGGAACATAAATCCAATTCCACCTGCAGATGAGCATTCCCAAAATAGAAGAGGGTTGTCAACTAACAGAAGAGATGTATTGTGTGCATCTCTTTTGTGCACTGTTACTGTGCTCCCTTTGTACTGCATTAAGAAAAAAAATAAAAATTAAAAAGTTGCTGTGGTTTAGCTATAGCTCGAGAGACTAACCACTTCCTACTCTCTTCAGTAAATAACAGCTGGGAGAGGTTGTTTGGTTAATAACTCTGTATGCTGTTATTTTGTACGTGCAATATGATTTGTCTGCAGGCAAACCGCCCCGATGAAAAAGCATGCTGCTCCCTAATTTTCGGAGGAAAGTTCTGCTAGCCTGGGGAAGATGTGAATGTCCTCTGGGTCAGGAAGAGCACTTTAGGAGGGTTGATGAAGGGGCAGGAAATCTTGTTTGAGGCTTAACAAGGCTAACTGCTAGTGGTGTAGGAAATTCGTTAACACCCTGAGCCAAGGGAGGGGCCACAGGCTGGCAGGAGGGTTGCCACTGCTGGTGGTAATAAAGTTCAGTGCTTTTCTGAATTTTTAACCACAAGGATCCTGGTGAGTCCTCCGGAGGCATTTCAGGTTCAAAGTTCTCCCGTCTGCCAGTGTTTTTCTGTAATTTTTGAAGCCAAAGACTCTCTGGTGCAGCTGTTTTAAGAGCTTCCTGAATCTGCTAGCTTTCTGCTTTTACTGTTTTTCCTTGATTTAATCATGTCATCCTTGAAACTGTTGTCCCCCGCATAAATAAAGCCTTCCTCCTTCACATTTTCCATGTGCGGACTGCTGTGATAAGCTGTAATTACGGGTTCAAATTCCTGTGGGGACCGATTGTATGGAGCTAACCCGAGTGCCCGTGGATTGGATTTTGGACCGCCAGGCAGAGCAATGCAGATGGTTTCTGTTGAGAAGATGTCCAAATGCTACTTGGATTTTTTTTTAAGTGCATACAAGGTAAAAATTAATCAAATGCAGTATTTTTAATTACTGCAAAGGTCTCTTGTTTGGCTCTGTGTTTCTCTCCGTCTTTCTCTTGTTGGCTGGTTGCTTGCTGTGAATGATATTGCACTATAAATTCCCATTCCTTCAAACCCAGAAACTTAATATCAAAGTAAAAAGCCATTTTCACCAGCAGTGTTTAATTTTGTCTAAGAAAAATAGAGGATGATGAAAGTTGACAGTGCTCTTGCTTCTTATACCTTCCTTCCAGGATAACTGCATTATCCTTACTAGCATCCTAATTTAAAGGAACTAGTTGTTGGAGTAGAAAGCTAAGGAGCAGGTGAACCTGTTACATGATCTAATACTTGTCCCTAGTGCCTGCGTGCATTTCCATTAGACCATATGAAATGAGCACGATAAGGAATTCAGGGAGCAGAGAGCTTGCTGGCAGACTTGTCGCCAAGTGCTCTTGTCAAGGTTTTGTGAGCTGTATAAATGTGCTAGAAAAGAATGGATTTGTAAGTGAGAGCTCATAAATTTGTGACCTCTTTCCCCCTTGCACCAAGAGCTGGCAAGTGCTTCTCCGTGAATGTGAATTTGCTTGTTTCTTTCTTTCCATGACCAGATTTACAGAAGATTCAGCTCTAATCCATTTCTATAAATATTATTAGTTTGCTTTCTTGGCTTATGTGACACTGAAACAGATCTTATTAGGAGTGGGCTTTCTGTCACATTTGAAGGCTTTTTCAGTTCCCTACCAATAGTGGTTGCTGCTCCAATCATACGAGGTTTGTTCGTGCAATTCAGACTTCGTTAACAGGTCTGAGTGGGGCCAACGGTGCTAAGAGGAGAGTTGAAATTACATTGCCAGCAATCAGCTTGGCTCTTGGGATGTTGTGGACTTCTGCTGTCATCTTCTGTGTGATGTGAACCATACTTGGTGTTTCAGCGGTGGAAAGAGCTTCACTCTGAGCTCCTGCCAAAGTTGGTCCATCGTGGGGGATCTTTGTCAATCCCAGCGGCCAGGCAACAACTTGCTTTGCAGCAGGCTCATAGGGACCCTATATATCTATATGGTTCTGGCTTTGTGTCCTGGCTGTGGGTGAAGAGGGTGATGTGGTGGGTACGAAGGCAGAGCAGTAGTGATGCTCTGTCTCTGGGACAACAGATTTCAAGAGTTTCCCAGGTCTCTGATCGCAGATTTTTAGGAGCAGCAACATGATTATAATGAGGCAGTTGAGATTTCTTCAACACCAGATTAGTAGGGAAGCAAACTATTGCTTCTTAAGAAGTCTTTGGTGAAAGATACCAAAAAAGGGGCAAAGTATTATTTGGAAACCCCTTTCTAAATATGTTTTTTTTAAAGAAAAGCTATTTCTGTGATGCTCTCAAGCACAAGAAAGCTTTGTTATATGAGTAGCCTTGTTATAAATACAAGGGGTTGGAGATTAAGAACAAACAGTAAACAGCTCTTTTAAAAACCACCAAACATACATGTTGTTTTGTGGGGCCACCTCATAATCCTAAGGAATTTTTCTTAATATTTCAGAGTGTGAAGCTGCGTGTTGAAAGCATTGCTGGCTTGTTATCCGCTGCTGCGACTTAGCTGGACTGGGATGGAGGCTGGGCAGGGATGGTGCTGTGCCGTGTCACGTGGGCTTTTGTCCTTGCATTTGTGGAAAGAGAGCGAGTCCTGCGTGGCCAGCGGGATATGCTCGGTTCTGTGGAGGCATCTTCTGGCAGAGCGCACCACACATACAGCTGGGAACAGATTACTGCCTGATGGACAGAGCCATGTTTTAGCTTCAGGAAGTGAAGACAGATATGGCTGCTGCTGTGCTGCTGCCTTTTTCATAGTCTTTTGGACTTTTTTTACACTTAAGTTTGTTTAGGACCTGTCTTTGGACACTAGGTCTATTTCAACAGGTTGGGGTTTTTTTTGGCAGGGAGTGAAGTGACAAGGGTACCCAAAAGGAAAGGTTTAGTGAGGATGATGCAGATGGCACTTCTGATGCAGGCTTTCTCCATGCTCATCCATGGAGCCTACATACCGCTGTAGCAAAGAAAAAGACCAATTTGTATCGACTTTAAAGAGTCTGGCTTAGTTCTGTTTTATTTCATGTGTTATGTCATCAGGCTCCAGCTGCAGCACCCTCCCCTGTGCTCGCTTACAGCTGCAGCTGCGGAGGCTTTCTCAGGAGGGGGCTGGAGGTGGCCGCCCCTCCTGGATGGAGGCGTCTGGGACCCTCGTGCCTCTTCGGCAGCTCAGGGGTTTTGCTCCCAGCAGTTTTCTCTGGATTTTAGCCCAGAGAGCAGAGTTGATACAAAAGGGAACAAATGCCTCTCTGTTCCAGTATGCGGGCTGGTAGATATTGATGCCTCATGGGCTGGGCTGGAGTGAGTCTAGCGGGTGTTTTAATGCAGCAGATTTCTTGGAAGGGTAAGAGCACTTGACGTTTTGCATGTCGTCTAAGTGGTGCCCATGTTTGTCTGACAGCCAGGTCGGAGCCGTAGCAGCTGATGGTGCTCACAAGCTGCAGGTAGGAGACTGGTGCTGATGCACGGCTGGGCTGCGCGGTGCACGCGCCGTGACTGCGCCCAGGATGTCTGGCATCTCTTCCACAGGACAGATGTGCCGCACAGGCAGCGGATGGTTAATGCAGCTCTGTTTATATATCAGGCTCTTAGGGGACTCTCGTGTGTGCTGCTTTATCACGGAGCAGGGTCCTGCAGATGCATGTTGGGGCTGGTTTGCCCTCACAACCTCATCAGGCAAGTAATGGGTTTGACACATGTTAAATTTGCACCTTTCAGACTGCGTAACTCTGCAGTCCCTGTGGCAAGCAGGCTGACAACGCGGCCGCTTCTCATCTTTAATGGCAGCAGCAGCTTACAATGCCCTAATGTGTGTGAGCACATCTGATCTTGCTGCCTTCAGCACACTAGAACGAATGCTCTTGCTGTTTGGATGAGAGAGGTTTGAAGAACAAATAGATGACTCTTTCTAATTCTAATTTATATTGTTTCCTGCGAAACTGTCCCCTCTGCAGGGGAAACACGGTAAAGCCATAACAGGAACAAGCAAATGTCCCGTGCTTCCTGGTGACTGTAATGACTCTGACTTGAAATACATCATTGCTTTAGTCTATCGCTAGCTGACTTTTATCTAGGGTGTTTTTTACTGTTAATGATTAGACATTAAACAGTTCCCTCTAGAAACAAGCTATGCAGCTACTTGTCCTTGCAGAGCTTGCAGCATCTGTTTTTAGTGCTGTTGCCATGAAAACAGGCCGAGCACCAGCAGCAGCCCTGTTATTGCCCTGCAGCCCCTTGCAGCACCAGCCCTAGTTACCCGATTGTTTTTATCACACCTTAAAGGAAACTCAAGTTTGCAAAAGCTTTACCTAAAATAATAACATTCATATTCTATATTCCCTTTGTGCTTTCTTCCATTAAACGTTTTAGCACGGGTTGGTGTTTGTCTTCTAATAGCCAGAGAGGGTTTCATCTAGGGTCAAGCCTTGGAGGGGTCTCGGTAGCTGTCTGTTTGCTGGGGTTGGCTGGCTGTTGGAAATGCTGAGGTGACTGCCTGTCACCATGAATTAAATGGTAAAGTCCTATCTGGGGCTTTGGACACAATGCAATGTAAACATAAAAGCGATGAGGATATTTACCCTTAAGTCAATGACAATCTTGCCTGATGCTGGTGGAGCCAGGGTTTTTATCAGAGGTGTTTTCAAAGGTATAATTAAACATTGTGAAGGTTCCCGAAGCAAAGCTTATTAGTAAATCACTGCTCTCTAATCGCGTCCTGGGCATATGGCCTCCCCAAGTTCTGGGGTTTATTTGTGTTTAAAAAAAAAAAAAGAAAAAACCTCAAACTGTTGGGATCTGAAACTTACTGGGCTCTGTGTGCGAGGGTAGCGTTATGGCTGTAGCTGCGATGAGGACATGGGGGAAAGCGTTGGGATCTTTGCACAGTCGTTTTCCTGTCCTGTCTTCATCACTCATGCCCTGCCAGATGGTGTTCATGGAGCCAGAGCTCCTTAGGTCCGGCTTGGTAAACCTGTACTAAGATTTTCTTGGTTTCTTTCTGGTTCTTGTGTGATGGGTCCAAATTCTGCATTTTCTTTTGCAGATTTCATTATCTGCTGCTTGACAAAGGAATATAATGCAGCAATTTTCCTAACCTAAACAATGATTCTGAATGACTGTATTTCTAGCTCCCCTTTAACTTGTGTTTAATTTAAGTGTGTGGGCTTTTTAATTTGATCATTGTGGGGATGAACAAAAAATGAAATGCTGCAGATATGCCTTCCTCTTCCCTTTCTTTAGTTAAATCTGTCTTTGTCATTCTTTATCTCTTTGACTTCCATGAGCTGCTCAAGCTATTTTTCTCTAGTTTCTTTTGGTTGTAGCTTCTATATCGCAGTCTTAGATCTTTAGAATATATAATGCACATATGTGACTGCTTCCTTGCCTTCACAGCATTGTTGTTGTCAGCATATGAGAAATAACATGTGATTGATGGCTGACTAAGCATTCTGAATATTTCTTCATTCTTTGTGTGCCTAATGATATTTTTTTTTCCTGTGCATAGGGAGGCATGAGTGGATGGCATCTCTTGTGCCGATGGAGCCATCTTCAGACTCAGATATGAAATTGCACTGACTGCAGACAGGTGCTCTGCCTCCGGGGCAGGAGTCAGCCTTAAAGCTGGCTGACCATCATAGCTGCAATGCTGCTAATTATTGAATCCATGTGACGTGGCCCTCGTATTTATCGAGTGACTTGAAATAGTTCTGTAATAGCCAAGTCTAGCCTGGCTTCAAGCAGGGAGAAAATAGTGCCTGTGTCTGTCAGTGTAAAAAGGGTCTTTGTAGCCATATGGCTGCTACATCTGCTTTCATTAAATGAGGAAAAAAAAAAAAGGTGTGAGGTGCTTCAGCTGGTGGGATCAAAGACTGATGCTCAGAGTAGCAGGCATTCCCTACAGGAATGTTTTAAGTGCTGAAAACTTTCCATTTCCTTTTTTAGGAGAACTGTCCTTTTCAAGCCAGAGAGCGCATCTGCCTTTGTGCTGAAGAAGGTGGTGTGAACGCTCTCTGACCAGGTAAGTTTACGCAGCAGCACACCACAAAGCCAGCCAAACCATCTCTCCTGCCTCCCAGTCAGTTTTCCACATCTTTGTATCCCTGACTCCCCAAACCAGGGTTATCTTAGGAGGGGAGTAGTGTGAATGTGATGGCAGCAGCACCCTCAGAGTCCACTCAGAGACAGTTTGACCAAAGCAGGCTGTGTCTAAAACTGCCCCAGGGTCACACAGAAAACTAACATGTAGCTGTTGCCTACAAGCTGGAATGGTTTTTCTGAATGACGTTATTTTTCTGTGATGATTATTATTGTACCACAGTATTACTGCTCTTCAGATGTTATAATATTCTTCAGGACAGACGCAGTCGTGCCATGCATTATCTGCCATACAATTCCAGGTCAAAAGATGAAAGTTTTGATAGGATGATATTAAGGTACCTTCAAGGTTATTAGTTAAAACTGACCTACCTTAAGAGCAGTTCTTCCAAAAGCCATTCACACTTCCTTCCTCAAAGCAATATATTGGGCACAGGAGCGTTAACAAAGTTGCTTGTTGCCTCTGACTTACCTCTTGGGCAGAAATTATTTTTTTTAAGAGATGCCAACAGCGTGTTGGTCTTCAGCGTCCTTCCCTGGGGCTGCTTTTGGGGTCTCCAAGAGAGGGCAGTGTGTTCCTGGACCACACAGCATCAGCTGCCAGGTGTGCACTGCTTCTGCTCATCCTCTGAGAAAACAGCATTAGTTTCCAGAATGCTGAGAGAGCATAAGTCCTTGAAACCAGCTGAAATGAGTAATTGACTGGCAGACTCATTAGCAAATGTATTAGGAGCTGTGTATCATCATGTGACTGTCGGTCCTTTCCCCAGGCTGTGGCAGGGATATGGCAGCACTTCCTCTTGCCTCACTTTCCTAAAAAAAAATGTCCTGTCTGTCCCACTTGCATCATTTTGTCCTACATTTTGCACTTGGTGTCTCCTCCAAGAGGACAACGATGTTCGTGGGGTCAGCATAGAGCTTTGCTGTGAGTCAGAGTCAACTGGAGGCTTAATTCAAAACATAAGGAATTGGGGAGAAAAACAAAAAAAAGGAAAACTAACAGAGGTTGTTATATTGTAATATTTTGCCTTAGGGCTCCAAACAGAAAACACTTATGTCAGTCTCCATCTCAAGAGCAAATCTTTGTTCACTAAAGTGGCAGATTTTTACTGAAGTGTGGAAGTATGCATCTCCCCAGCCCAGTCTGCTTTTTTTTTTTCTCCTTTTTAAGCAGTTTCTGTGAATGAGCTGTCACTGCTAGGTTTGGCTTCTGTTTTCAGCACCCATTTGTGAACCCTTTTCGTTTCCTTCGGCTCTGCATGGTCAATAACCAGCAGTTCTCTCACAGCACCTATCTGTTATTTAAGAAGCAGTTTTTAATCCTGTCAATTCTTGCCCAGTTCCTCAAGTTACATGAAGGCACCTTTATTGGTTACTTAGATCTTGCAGAAATGATGCTGCTCTGCCCTAGTAATCACTAAAATATCAAGAACATCCTGTTTCCCAGGATTCATTAAGGCGTTTATATTTCTTTTTTACTAATTGACTGTATTGGTTGATAGCCTCTAGAAGACAGGGCACTCGTATAACATGAAAGCACATTGAAATGACCTCAAAAGTTGCTTTCAGATAAAAACGTATCCCAGGAGAAACATCCACATTTAAACCCAAACTATTAACCTTGTTTCTAAATCCTTCCTCCAGACATTTATTCTTCTTTCCCTCCTTGCTTTCTGTAGTGGCAGAATGAGATGAACTTTACCCATCTGGCAGGAAAGGTGGGGGAAGACCCCCCCCGGGGAGTGCATTATTGCGAGCTGGGAAGCAGTGCTAGTTTGTCATTATTTTTGTGTGTGTGTGTGCGTGTGGTGTTTTTAGTGATTTGAAGTCAACAGCCTGGTGCTGGTTAGTATTTGTTTTACTGGAACAGTTCCTGAGTTGTTGGTGCAGCCTATGAAAATAGCTATACTTTACACTGTTCAGCTGCTTGTCATAATATTTAAAAGCAATAATGGCACTTTAAGAATTATAAACCTCAGCATCCCATCTGTGTTTCACTCTGGTATTTACAGTGTAATGAATTCTCCCTTGCTGCTTCAGCTGGATACTCTTTCACCTCCTCTTCCTGTTTCAAGCAGTTGTTAAGTTGGTGTACATTTTAAAATTCCTCCAATTTTTAGGAGGCTCTCAGCAACATAAAAGAACTTCTTGTATTGCTTTTTTGCCTGGCAGAGGCATTGAGCTAATCTAATTATGTTAAACCTAAGCATCCCAAGAGTAGTGTATTGTCACCGGTTTGATCTGTTTGTAACAGCTGGAGGCATTTGCTAAAACTGGAGGATTTATTTTTTTAGGAATAAACTTTCTCTATAATCAAACGTTTTTTGCTGCAGACATACGGATTTTTTTTTGTTGCTATTCTTAATCTGTCCTCTAAAAGGAGGAAAAGGTGATTTTTTTTTTTGTATGAAAGTAAGTTGGAAAGTCCAGAAACATATCTAGTGTATCTCCTAGCAAAAGATGACTGTTGCTATACCACATTTTTGTTGCATTAGTGTTTGTGCATTTTTGAATTTAATTTTCCAAACAGCTTCAGGAAATTGGCATCCCATAAGTAAAATTTTTAAAAATAGCTCTGTTACTGCTGAAATAAGCCCTGTTATTTCCATGGACTGGTATCCTGAGTGTATTACTGGCTCTCTAAAACCTTGGAAGTGTTTAACGAGATAACTGCTAAGCAGAGTTGTAACCCCAAATATTTACTGAGGAATTAGTTTGTCCCGTTTCTTTAAAGAATGAACTCTTGCAAATGGAATGCTGCTTGTCTGCAAGGTTTATTTTAAACTTTTTCCTCTTTTGCTCAGAGGAAAAACAAAGCCTGAGTAGGAATGCACGATTGTGTAGTAACTGTCCTTCTGAATACCCCAGACTGTTCGGGGAGCGCTCCGCTTGCTGCCAAATGGCTGGGTAGGTAAACATGGTGCTTGTGTACCAGGCTGCCTTGCTCCCCACTAGCCCTCCTTGTTCACCTCTGCTCCTTTTCCTCAGATCACTGAGTGTTTAAGACATTTCACACTTAAACTTCAGTTATGAATTATTCTATTTATTTTTTATTTACAGAGCTGTGTGATCTAGAGTTGCACCTTCCTCCACAGACAGCTCGTGCAGGGATGCTCTGTGCATGGCGCTGGGGTGCTGGGCTGCTTTGTCCTCCAGCAGCACACCTGCTAGCAATGCTTCCTGTTGCTCTGCTCGGAGACCCTGAAAGAGCTGAGCTTCACAGGAGCAGCTGCTGGTCAGACTTTGCCTTTGGAGGGACTTTAAAGTGACAAGTGTAGTAGCACGGGTTCTGTCAAATGGTTTCTGCAGCTTTCAAGCTTGAAGCATAGATCACTTGGGGTGTGAAGTACTGCAGGACATGGAAGGCCCTTTTCGCTTGCCTCTCCTCCAAGCCTTCCCTTTTTAGGACTTAAAAAATGTTCCAGAGCAAGTTGCCAGAACAGACTTCCTAGCAACTTCACAATTAGCGATTTGCTTCCAAAAGCAAATGTGCACTGGCTGTGGCAGCTGTTACTTAGCAAAAATCCTGGGCTGTGTGCTGGAAAATGGCAGGAGTTCTGTGGACAAGGGAAAAAGAATCTACTCATCCCTTGGAGGGATTAATAGGGAAAAGTTAAACTTCAAGCTCTCCCTTTACCATGGATATTTTGCATTGGTTGTCCAGATGCAATTGTTTGAAAATGATTTACTGCTTATAGGTGAATATTTTTAGAGCCATGACAAAGTCTACCAAGATCTTTTGCCTATTATTAGAGTACTATGTAGCAGAATTAAGCCCGGCGTTGGTTATCCCATTAAGGTTATTTAATTTCGAGTGTGACCGGAGCAACTTCACCTTCCGTAATGTGTTTCTCTCTCTTTAACTTCGCTAAGACATCAGCACTGGAGGAACCTGCTTGCCTGCAATGAGAAGACGCGACATGCTGCACAGTAGGTCGTTACCTCATAATTGCAGCACCGCTCTGAATCACACTCTCGTGCTGATGCATCTCGGTGTCAGTTCGTTATCTGTTGGTCAGCAGTACCTGCCAGTAATGTTTTAATATAATCCTGTGGTACGGCATGTAACAGTCTCCAAGTTCCTTGATTAGGGATCCATCAGGCATCTTTAAAGGAGACTTTTGCCATTTGACAGCTTAACTTCCCATGAGCTGATCTGTGTTACCTAACGATGATGAACAGGTCACATCATCCACTGGGCTGGGGAGGCCAGAGCTCTGTACCAGCCCTGCTGCAGGGATCCCTTCTGGAATGGGAATGTTGAGGCTGTTCCGCACAAACAGCACACTGACTGGCTCTGGTTTTTGTAAAATGCATGGCTCTTTAGTGCTCAAAATCTTTGAACTCTGAATAGCAAAATGAGCAGGCTGCAGACTGGAGTTAGGCTTTAGAGCCTGTGCAAATGCAGGTTTTTTTTCTAGTTCTCACTTCAAAACTCGAAGTCAGCTTGTCAGGAACATTGCACATTGACCTTCATTTGCAAAGGTGGTAGAGTTGGTGTCTTCCTCATGTTAATGCAGTATCTTTGATTTTTATGCTTTTTCACATATTGAAGCGTTCTTTAAAAATCTTAAGGACTAGTAGCACAATCAGCAGTCACTCGCTGTGGAAGGATGAGACTTTGAATCTGTATTCCTAAGCTCTCTCTAATTTTTCATAGAACTTTTTATTAATCACAGTTGGAATAGTTGATAGCATCGGCTGCCTGCCCGCTCCACGATCTGGCGGATCTTAGAGTGTCCAAGGGAATTACGGCAAGTTCCTCCTGCTGGTGAGCTGGACAATCCTCATGGAAAGGCTCTTCTGCAGAGAATGCCTCCCACAGAGTTCCTGGCACTGTGGGTTTTCTGGTGGGCTGGAATGGACGATCTGACTTCCTTCAAGCCTTGCCCTGACTTTGAGGGAACGTTGGCAGCTGCAAGCTCCAGCCCTGGGAGATGCTTTGCATTACCAACTGTTTTTGCTTCCAGTTCCTTCGGAAAGGAATTCCCCTCCTTGCTGCCCACACCCATTTCAAGGTATCTCTTAAAGTGCTGGTACACGCACTGCTAGCTGCTTGCACGTTCGCAGAGCAGGCATAAACAAGGCATAGGTCAGGAAGGTCCAAACATGACAAGGTTTTTTCCAAACGTGTTGGTGTGACAAATTCCCATGACGAGTAGCTGTTTCTAGTGAGAATGGTAGAGCCACTCCAAGACTTGCACAATGACTTTTTAGGTTCTTTGTTCAGGCTTTGTTGCCAGCAAGTGCTGGTGTGCAATATCCGCCTGGAGGAAATTGCAGCCTGCCCATCGACTGTGTAGGAAATGATAGGAGATAGGGGAGTGTTGGCCACAAGCATGGCTGTGCATGCACGGAGAGGTATGTGCTAAATAATGAACGCTGTACTTAATGTACTGGGGTCCAGCTGACTTACTGAAGGCCTTTCGTCAGCTGGAAGTGCCAGCCGGCATAGCCTGATGAACAGCAGCAGGAGCATGTCCAGTTAGTTTACCTCCTTGGCTCTAGTGGTCCTGTTTTCAGTGTCAGTAAACAGGAGCGTGTGTGGTCACGCTTCACTTGGCGAGCTGGGTCATGCTGCTGGATATCATGTTCTTTACCTTTGCACTGGGAGAAGCGTGGAAGGAAGGAGGGGGCAGAGTTTATTCCAGCACGCTGAGGTCAGGCTTGTTTTCCCTCTTTGAGCAAGAACAGACCAGCCCCTGGAGTCAGATTCTGCAAGGCTATAAACAAAAGGCTCGTTTCTGCGGAAAGCCAAAGATGGTATTGTGTTCATCTGGAAGGTTGTTGGGTTGTTTTTTCCCTACTGCAAACGGTTCCTTGTGTATTAACTTCCAGTTCAAAAGTCTGTGCAGGAGAAACAATGCCAATGTTAATTGGGCAATAGTTTGGGATGTCAGCAAAGCTGGCACTGATTGCAAACTGGAGGAGGGGGAGGCTGGAGGAGCCCAGGCAAGAGGCTGCTCTGCAGGAGTGCTGGCTCGTGCAGAGCTTGAGTCCAGCCTAAGAGGTAGCCTTCTAGCAAAGGCCCTGCCTACAGCCCAAATGACTTTGCAGAGGCCACAAACCAGTAGTGCAGAGGTGGACTGTCTGGGATGCTGAGGTGTTGAATGTAGGTGGTGCTCGTGGTGGTGGTATTCCCACCTGCTGCATGGGACCTGCTCAGAGACTGCCTTCAGCTGCGGACACTTCTGCTGTGGTTCTGGAATGGTCCTGAAATAGTAATGCCTGCAGAAAACCTAAACAGCTCTTAAAATGGTGACTAATTTAGGAAAAAAAAAATTAAAAAAAAAATTGGTAGTCTGGAAGTCCTTGTGTTGATTTTAAAACAAAAGGAAAGAAAAAGCAATCAAGACATGGGTTGACTAAGTTCAAGGAAAAAAAATAACAATAAAGACTGTGTATTGTCACTTCAGGTTTTCATTTAGTTACAGCTTCAAGACTTCATTTAGTCAAAAGGTAGATTTGGTTTTGTGTGGCTTGTCTCTGAATGAGGCATTGAGCTCTCCTGCAGCTTGGAGGTGGTAGCTGATTCCTGTAGCAGCTTGGCATTTATCAGCTCTTAAAGAGCACCAGAGGCACTTAAACAACTGCACATACTTCACAGGGCCAAGCTACTTGCTATTTAAATCTGTTTGCAATTTAGAAGCCATAATTATTTTTTCATGCCATGAGATCACGTATAGCTGGAAGAGTTGGGAGGCAACGGAGTGGGGGTCGCAGCTGAAGGCTGGCGCGGTGCAGCCTGTGATTGATGGGGGCAAGTTCATCTTGTTCAGCAATTAGCAGGCTATTGGGAAAATAATCTTCCTTCCTTTCCCTTATAAAAGGCACCCCATCCTGCATGGAAAGGATTGAAGAGCATATTGGCTTACTGATGGCTGAAATTCCCCCAGGCTGTTCATCGCACCCCCTTTCTGCAGAGGCTTGTTAACCCGTACTGCAGGGAGAGGCAGGAACTGTGATGGAAATGGCACTTCGGAGGCAGAGCAAGGGGAAAGCTGCTCCTGAGGACTTGTTTTCCCATGTTCCTGGTGGCCTTTCTTCCCTGCAGGACCTTTTGGGTGCTGCTGTGCTTGTTGTTCAGCTCTGCTGTCCCGTGTGTGCTCCTTGCCTATCTCCCATGCTGTATTTTGGGAGGGCTGTGCCTCTAGGTTGACAAAATCCCCTGAATTTCAGTCCTCTTGGGTTTATTACTGAATTCTGAATGGGGATCAGGCAAGCCTGTGCTGCTTTAGCAGGAATGATTGCAATGAGCAAGGCCCCAGCTTTGGCATTTGCTATTTTGAGCCAGGAGGAAGGCACAGGCTCCTCTCCACCTGCTCTGCCAGGCACAGCTCTGCTCCAACAAAAGCCTCGGCAGGGCCTGGGGGCTGCTTGGGGGCGAGCGTGTGGACCATGCCGTGGAAAGCTTTGCTCAAGCAAAGGGAATGTGAGGAACCGGTGGCTTGCCGATCCTGGAGGAGGAGGGATGGATCAGTGGTGGTGGACCGGGAGCTGTTCAGAGGCTGATTGCAAACCTGGTGCCGTTTGCTCCATCCCCAAAATGTTCACATTTTTACCCTGTGCTCCTTTTTGGTTTCTTGGTCGCCTAACCTAACACAAGTTCTTCTTTTTCATAGTAAGGCTTTTTCTCTTGCTCTCACCTTTGTATTTATGTGGATAGCTGGTGTTTGCCACTGTTGTTTGGAATACGGTGTTTGTGAGAATTGCTAGTCCCAAAATCAAAAAAAGATTTAAATGTGATTGTTTTGGCAAGAGGGCTATTCCTCACCCTTTGATTTACTGAAATCTGAAGAAGATGGAGGTGAAAGGGGCAAGGCAAGCCATGGCCTAAAACCCAGTGGAGAGTAAATGACGTAGGTTTTACTCCTTTAAAAAAAACCAACTTTGTGTTCAGACAGTAAGTGGAGGAAAACAAGCAGGGTTGGATTTCAGCTCAGATGGATTCTTGGAATTGATCCTAGCTCTTGCTCCCAGCAGCTTTGAGTTCAGTGTGGTAAGTTGGGCTGACCGGAGAAGGGTTGAGCAATGGCTTACTGGTAAGCAGGAAGGAGGATGTCCTGCCGAGCCGCAGTGGTGCAGCAGGGCAGCGGCCCGGTGTGTGAGAAGCTAAACATGGCTTGGTTTTTCTCAGGGTGTTTTTAATGCTTTCTTAAGGCCAGCTTACTCCTAGACTTATTTTTTTGGTGCTTGTTTCTTGAAAACTAAGCTTGCCAGTATGTCTGTGTTTAGCCAGAGGACTCTGCTGGCTTCTTTGCTAAAACACTGTATATTTTGGGGGAGAATGGTGTAGAGTAAAGGTGCAAACACCTTTCTCTCGCCCACCATGGGGGACTTACGCTCAACATCTGTTGCCTGTAGGCCAGTAGTTAGGCTACAGTGAAACACAGAGCAGAATATTTAAGTGAACTCTTATCTGGTAGCTGAAGCATTGGTTATCTTCAGTTTCAGATGCCACACGTTGGGATCCAGTGTCTGAAATACACAGCATGACTTCCAGGCCATGTGTGTTATTTATAAAACAAAGGAAAATGGGTTCCCTGTCAATGTTTGTCTGTTGTATGCAACAAAATAAAGATGTGCTTGGAAACACTGTAAAATTTAAACAAATCAATGTTACTTTCAAAACATACCTAGGACATTGAGTTCTTTAGTATGGAAAAGTGATGTCTGTAAAAACAGACAACTGCAGAGAACGCAGTGCCTTCCATATTACACTAGTCATTGAAGTAAGTATCACTGTGATAAAATTGAAATCAATGGAGTAAAATGTTATTCCAAATTACAACTTCATTAGTAATGCACCATCTGTTTAGTATATCAGTGATGGATCTCCTGAATTTGCGTTTCCTTTCCAGGACTCGTAACTGGGATCCCTGGCAGCAAGTACACCCTACGAGACGGTAGCCGAAACTGCTCCACTGCAGTAAGAAGGTGAGCAAGAGTAACTCTACCCTTGTGAAACTTGCAGTATCGTTTCATGCTTAATTTACCTTCCATTGATGATTAAGTTTTACCTGCTACAGTGGGAAAATGCTGCAGCACCTACTGTCGTGTTTGCCCAACTACGTTAGCTGTTCCGAGGTGCTCTTCTGATTTGACTCTGCCTGCTCCTGCCGGCCTGAGACAAAGGCTGGTAGTGATTACTCGCTGCCCACGTGGACCAATGTTCTGCTCATTATGTAACAGTAATCCACCTCCTTAATTAGGGAAGAAGATCTATAGATTCCAAAGATGACGTGTCCCTCAGAAGGCAAGGTGTGCGTGGGAGCCTTTGTTCTTGTTGGGAGCCAAGGGAAGCAGCAGGCTTCAACTGCTGTAGCTGGAGGATAAAATTCAGTTTCCTTTTTTATCTAGCCTTTGCTGGAACGTATGTACGTGTTAACCAGTAGCACATGAACGGGAGATACTGCAAATGATGGCTTTTTCATTCTCTGTAATAGTGGTTTTGCTCTGTGCTGGAATATTAGATGCTGCAAATGTCCTGTTTTCTCCCTGCCCTGTAAGGAGAATAGTCAAGGTAGAGGCCGGAGAGTCAACATGTGATTTAAGGTGCATGCCTCACTCGTCCTGTGCTGTTTTCTCTCATCTTTGGCTTCACGTTGATCCCACTGAAGCTGTTAACTCCCTGGAAGTATGTGACAAGGCAAAACCAAGGGTTTTGTCTGTTCTGCTGAGGACAGCTCTTGCAAATCACCTTGTATTCCATTAAAATTATTAAATCATCGGTTCCAATCTTCCCTATACAAACAATCAGCACTAAAACATTGTCTGGTAGTGCTGACTAACAAACCCTGTAATTAGTACTCTCCAGCTAATGAAGCAGCGTGGTGATTAAAGCCTCATGACTGTTCTATACGAGAAATAAGCTAAATATCACTTGGGCTGTTTGAAATTGCCCTGGAACTTTGTGTGATCTCAGAGCACAGAACACATCAGTAGCATTGCTCTGAAAGTTTTAGACCAGTTTGTCCATTTTGTTTATATTTTCCCTGTGTGCCCCCAAATGCAATGTTTAAATTTGATTTAAACTGGAATGATGCCTGCTGTAGTTCACCTTGTAGTAAACCTCACTGACCTCAATGGGCCACGTTGGACAAATAAACTTTAGTGTGCTTGAAGGAAATGACGCTGAGATTAAGCATGGCATTCAGTCTGCTCTGACTTCCTAGAAACAGCATTTCACCAGCATGTTTCCACCGCTGTTTCCTTTTCCACATTAGTTCTGCAGTTTTTCACCCAACTTTGTCTTCACGTATCTTTTTCTTCTGAGGTCTGGAATTTTGTCTGCCATATGGATGGCAGTCCTGTGGCACTGTGCGTGACGTGCAGCTGGCTCTAACCACATCCCATTTGTCCATGGTTGCACTGCTGGTCACCAGATGCTGGCTTTTAAGTGCAGCTGCTTATATGAAATACTTCCAAATCTTTTTAGTTGGCTTAAAGCAATGATATCTGTTGCTGCTTGGAACACTTGATAGTTGAAAACTTCACAGGGGGATACGGGCTGCGGTACATGAGTGTTGGTGTCACCTTTGTCTGGTCACCTCTGTCTTCGTAGGGTAACACTTGATGTGGGTGCTTTCCGTGGAGCCTCAAAAGTCCCTTCGTGCATCAGCAGTCCTTTTGTGAGATCCTAGATTTCCTGTTCCATGTATGAAATAGCGAGGTAAAGGAACTTAAACTTGGTGAGATGACAAACCCATAGCTGAGAATAGAGTATCTCGCATACTCCTGTTGTCCTAGAGATGGATTATCTTTAGATCAAGGGTGCTGTATTTCAAAGAGGAGGAGTGTTGCTTCTATTAGTGTACCCGTTGGGATTGAAGGGGCAGTGAGTGCATTTCAAACCTCCCTGTTCTTGGGAGGGATTTGACATCCCTGCTGGGGCTTTGGGGAGAAGTGGGTCAGGCTGGTGCTGCTTTGGGGCAGAAGTTGGACAGATGAGGAGCGGTTGCTGTTCTGCCGCAGTTGCTCAGAAGAGTTGAGATCTACATGACTCCAAAGCCAGTGGTTATGTATTCCTGTGTGCTGCAGGAAGACTGTTGGGAGATGGAAATGGTGGCTAAATACCTGTCTTTGTGCCTTTTGGATCTCTTACCTTCTAAAACCCAGTTCAGTGGGAAAAACTCGTTTAGAGTAACGGCCTGCAGTGAGCCCGTCTGAACTGCAGAGGTCTCTGTTAAGCCACTTAAGACTTTGGATTATTTTAAATTTGAAAGCTGTTATGCTGTGGCCTTTTAATATTAAATAATGTATATACATTATAATAAAATGGACTGTCACGCTGCCATTGCTTTAATTGCAGCTACAGCTAACAGCATGGTCCAGCCAGCACGGTGGAGTGAGGTGCTACAGGGAGCACTACTCCTTGCAGCTCTCCCTGGAGCAGTGGGAAGGGTCAGCTAAGTTTTGCAAGCAGGAGGATGGCTTTTCTTGCTGCTCTTAGCACTGAGCCTAGCTCCGCAGAGCAGCCCTGATCCAGAGATGCCCACAAAATGTGATGATTCTGCCGTTCCAGTGACGGGTATCGGCAGATGGCAGCACCCTGCCCTGCGCTGAGTGTTATTTCTGGCTGGGAGATTCCTCTGTCCCCTGGATTCAACACCACAGTCTAGACTTACTGACAGTCAGGATTCCTCTCCTGTTAGGTAAGCCAGATGTAGACGCCCATTATGCAAATTCCCAGCCACAGTGTCCCTCTGTAACTTTTTTCAAATTGTCTAAATAAGGTGCTTTTTCATACAAAAATTTGTAGCAAGACTTTTGGGTAGCTTTTGGCTTCCTTGCCCTCTAGGCATGATTTTTTTCCTTGAAGGTAGCTAACCGGTGCAGCCTGAGTTCTTTTTGCCCTTAGCAGCTGTCCAGATGTGGAACAGTAGGAAGAGGCAGGCTGCATAAAGAGATAATATTATTCAAGTAAGAAACTTAATGGCTCGTAGCTCTCGTCCCCGTCACCACAGGGCTGTCCATACAAGCTTCTACATGGATTCTATTAAATACAACATCATTACACAGACTGAACAGGCGTGTTTTGGTTTCTGAGCACTGTAAGTGTGCATCATAGGGGAGAGAAGGGTTAGACGGTACAGCGACCCAGTGCCTTTCCCTGTCAGGCTGTCACAACTGGACAGAGGGGTTGCCCTGTTAGTGGCTTGTGTGACTCATGCCCTTCGTGTCTGAGGCTGAAGGAGGTGGGAATTGATCATGACTGAGTGTTCAAAGGGGCTGGAAATATCCGTGGCATTTTTACTCTTTTTTTTATTTTTTTTTTTAAACAGAGAAATTACGTGAGCGTTTCAGGCCTGATGACTACTGACTTACTCTTGCAGCTGTAGGCCAGAGAAGCTCTTGTCATGTACATATAGGAGTGCTAATTTCTGAGCACTTAGTATATCTTCAAATGTTTTATAATGTGGTTCTGTAACTAATATCTGTCCTTCTGCCCCCAGTCTGAAGTTGCTTTAGACTCTTCAAGCCTCAGAGCACACAGTTTGACACAAATAAGCTGGGAAGAGATGACTGGAGGCTTAATAAGATGCTCATTGGGTTGGTATCTGGCAGCCAACCAACAAGGCAGATTTATAAATTGCTGTTAGCACTGCATGGTGATCACATCTCTTCTCAAGAAAACATTGGAAGGCTTCCTAATCTTGAATTCGCTGCACGGGCACGTGATTTTCTGGGAATTAGCTTGAATGTGCTGCAGAATGGTTCGTAAATACCTACATGGCCTAATATTAGATAATGGAAAACCAAATACAGCAGGGGTTTTTGTTCATTTTCTCCATGGTGGCCCGTCAGCCAGCCCTGGTGGCCTCTCTATTTATACCAGCAGCTGCCAGCTTTGATGATGTTTCTGTTCCTTACCTGAGAGAGGAAAAAAGTCTGTATTTTTTAAAATTGCAATGTTACTCCTGTTTTACTGGGCAGTATTTGTTTTGGGGCATAGTTAATTCCTTAAAGAAATATTTTAAGCTATTTTCAGGGGAAACAATGCCACACTATACCCTGTGGCATCTGCAAAGCCGCAGTGTTCAAGCTGATGTTGACAGCCAGGAGAAAGACTGTCCTTTGCTGCTCTCGCAGTGCTGGCTGGGACTCTCCTTTCCTGTCATGTGGGCTGCGATCCCATCCCTTCCTGTGTGGGAAGGCTGTCCTTCAGCCTCCTCCTGTGCTGAGCCTCTGACATGTGCTCTGCACGTTAACAGCTTACGCAACCCCCAATTAACTGCCGATGACTCCACGATACGATCTTTCATCGGCAGCTTCCCAATACGTCTGTGCTCTTGGTGACTTGCACGAGTTAGAACGTCTGCCTGCTTCCAGCAGCATTATATAAACCATCTCCAGCTCACCTTCTCATTTTGAAAGTGTATTTTAACATTTCTGCTTTAAGATTGGAGATAATTGAAAGGGGGTTGAGCGTTGCTGAGTCAGTTCTTACTGGCTCTGGTTTTTGTCCTTCCTGCCCTCCCACACGCTCCACCTGTGCACCGAGCTAACCTTCAGCAGCGACAGCCCCCATGGGCTTTCATCCCAACAGCCAGCAGTAAACAGAGCCTGCTTTCCTATTCTCCTGCTCCTTGGCCTGAGATAACGATCTAGGGTTTTTTCTGAAGAGCCATGGCTGAGAAGTGTTGGAGATCTGGGAAGGAGAAAGGGGGTCCCTCAAGTTTGGGTGAGCCGTTGGTCTGTCCTCCCTTTGCAAAACTGGCAAACAGCTGGAATAACTAAACTGGCCTTTCCTTTGAAACACCTGAACTCTGTAAATGTGAATATATGCTCATGGTCATTTCCAGCTGCAGAGCTGAGGTTTTATTGTTTGATGGTATTGTGTGCAACGCGGCGGTGCTCGATGCTGTCGTCTGCTGGCCTGGTTGCTGACCAAGTTAGTCACGCATGGCTGAGCAAACCTGACATTTGTTTTGCTGTGTGAGATGCTGATGGACATGCAAGACATTACCCATCACTGTTTAATGAGACGGTACGGTGGGATCTGTGGTGCAAGTCATATAAATACTGGATTTGACTTAGGTTTTTTGGAAAACCGTGATGCTCTGGCACCACTCACAAGTCAGTGAGCCTCAGAGCTGGCCTGTGCTGAACCAGGTTTGTCTGGCTTGTAATAAATTCTTAGAAGTTTAGAGCTGCCTAAGCACTTTTCTATTGATGTGCAAAAATGCTTACTGTGATTTTTGAACTAAACCTTTTATTTTCTGGTGAGATAGGAAGCCCTGGTTGCGGGCTAACTGGAAGAACAGTTCAGTCCTGTGTGAACCTGCAGACAAGATGGGGAAATGATCTGTCCTGCTCTGAAATTCATTCTGTCTGAAATGCAAATCGCTGAGAGGGTGCAGGGGATTTAGGTGAAGAATCCAACTGTCAATTGTCTCTAGAAAGTTAGAAATCAATTATAGTGTGAAAGCCTTCAATCTCTTATCTGAATCTCATTGAATTTGTGCTTTCAAGTTGCAGAGCAGAGTTGCATAGGCATATTGTCATTTAACAGGTTGGTTTGTTCTTTATCTCATTTTTCTAAGTATAGATATATGTGAAAGTGCCTAAACAGCACTAACTTTACATATTTCCAGCTGGTTTCCCATCCCAGTGCGGGGTGCACATACAGCTGCTCCCTTGCTGCCATCTGGACGGGCTTGCATTCCTCAGCCCTGAGGCCAGCATTTCTCTGCTCCTCTGCACCAGCTCATTTGTTTAGTATTTGTTTAAATTTTGAATCCCAGAACTGTCTCCAGATCACTTGAGCTACCAGACACCTTTATTAGTTGTACGTACAGCCCCTGCCCTCTGGCATTTTAAATCTCATTCATACTTACTAAAATAAAATGCATATTGGCAACTTTCAGTTGCTTGTTGCTGTAGTTCACTGGAATTAATCTGGAATCCCCAAATGCCATTTGATTGAGTAAAGGCAGTTGCCATTTGCTTATTGGGCACTCAGCTATTTCAGTTCAAAATCGGAAAGGAAAGTTGCTTTTTTTTAAGTCTTGGTGGCAGCTTGGACTGGAGAAATCTCCTCCGTTTTGGGTTTCTCCTTTGCTCTGTGTACACAGGAGCTCATACGTGAGCTGTTCTTTCCTTAATATTCAACTTTTCTGCCAGCCCAGAGACGCTCACAGTTATTGTCATGCGCTCCCAGCTGCACAAGGCCATGGGGAAAATATGTGTGCAAAAGTGTCTGTTAAGACCCAAATTAGCAATTGGTCTGACTGCTGTGCTTCTAAACCTGAAGAGTGTCTCTGCTTTCTACCTATCGATTTCCTGAGCTTGATTCGTTATCAGTAACTGATGGAAATGGATGATCCCCATCAGCCAGATCAGACCAATCTTTGTCGGGGGAAAAACCAACCCAACAACCCCAAACCCCAGACGATACATCCTATTCCTCAATGTCTTTGATGTAATTCTGAAGTTGGTGCCTCCAGCCTGGGCTGGAGTTGAACTAAGAGAGCAGTGTTGGAATTCTCCATCTTTTTAAAAACTAGACATCAGTAGGTTTTTATTAATCCAGACTTTCTGTGTAACCAGGAGGACGTGAGGCCTCTGCCAGGTGCAAGAAGTCATTGATCTGGAAGAAACAGTCCCCCCCATGTCCATAAACTCTGTCCTGTGTCATCCCATCCCCTCGCAAGTACAAACAAATGAAGAACTTGAACTTTCCTTGCAAGCCTCCCATTTGAATGTTGCCTAAGCCTGATGATGAAATGTAATCAATTCTCAGCGTCTGGAAACATACCAGCAGGTCTCTGACTGTTCATAGCCAAAGGTTGGACAAAGCTAGATTTAACCCTACTACATCATCTGTACTAGGAGCTTCTTAAACCTGAATCTCCTGGGACGTGTCTTTGCTTCTTCTGGTCTTGGCTTCAGTAGCTCTGAACTGAAGGGATACTTTATTTCCTCTGTTGTGGTGTTCCTGCAGGTAGCCCCAAGCCTGGGGATGGCTTTGGTTCTATCCAGGCTACCTGCTAAGAATAACTTTGCAGAGCATCTGCAAATCAATACAAAAAAACTCTCAGTAACGTGAGGATATGCAGCATCATCCAAGAAATTTCCTTATAAAGTATTGCTACGACTGCAAAGCCCTGCCAACAGGAATGGACCGTGCTGCCAGGAATGTCTCTCCTTTTCCTTTCCCTGCTGCAGTAAAGACCGTGCTTCTGCCAAAGTCACACCCACTGCACCCTGATTGATGCAAAGTGCTGAGAAGATCTGCAATATAGGGATTTTTGTGCCTGACTTGGAAACTGGAGGAGAGGGTAGTTCTGCAGAACAGTTGTGAAAGGCACATACTGCCAATTTTAATCCTCTTGCAGCCGGCCCCTGAAACAAAAGGAAATGATTCCATAGCGTGCTGAACAATGCTTGCTGCCCCTTTTCATTGGTTTCACTATGGAAAAAAACCAAGATGAGTCACATAAACTGCTTTTACAAGTCTTTGTATCTGCAAACCAGTCCTTGCTCTTCTTTATTTGTCTCTCACTCTTTAAGGAAAGTGGCAGGAAAAAAATTAAACTGTTAGTTTTTGTGGGACAGCAGCTAAACATCCAAGCTTTTCAAGCTCTATAAGAAACCTGTTTCTTTTTTCTGAACCATTGCACTTGAACTAATCAGTGCAAAATGTTTGCTAGGATGAAAGCCAACATTTAATGCTGCTGTGATGGAGCTGGTGGGGTTAGCTTTGGGGACACAAGCTTTAGGAAGCTCAGATCTGTCAAGAATGACCAATACTTGTCATGCTTTAGCGCATGAAATAATGGGAATTATTTTGGGGCTGTCCCCAAGAACTCTGGTTCTGTTTAAAAGCAAAGGAGATCAGCTCAGAAGGCAGAAATTCAGTTTTTGGGCTTGTACCCTCCAGGGTTCAATAGTCTGCAGTTGGAGGGGAGGGTGGTTCTGCTGCAGGGTGGGGGCTTTATGTTGTGGCTGCGTGTTGGAGCAGCCGTAGAGCGAACGTTCTTCTGTTCATCTTTTGTAGTAAAACCTTGTGTTCAGCAAAAATGATTACTCAGTCTCCAAAGATGTCATGCAGGCTTTTGAGATAAGGTGTAATTCAAACCCTTAGGTTGTTTTGAGCAGGTTTTTTTTTTTGTTACTAGTTAGCTACCTACTAAGGATGAATGTAGCTTACAGAATATTTGGTGGGGTTTTTAATGGTTTGAAATGTTCTCAGTACTTTTTGCAGTGTCATGTGAGATCTTGCAACAGGTGATCCGTAGAGGAGTAATAGTTAACTTCTGCATTGTGCAAAGGATTTCTTTCGGTTAGCTGGTGGTTGTTGTGCAAGCACATTTACAACTTTATCAGCATCAACAAGAATCTTGTCTCCTCTGTGACAAATGCTGTTTTCTGTCTGTGTTGAAGTGCTTTGTTAAAATCTACAGCGGCCTCTCAGGAAAAGGTCGGTTATTTTTCCAAGGTTGTGGAGGAAAACTGTGGCAGAGCTGGTATAGGAACCTGAGCTGCAGTCTTCAGGTCTGTGGTTTTGCCTCGAGGCTCTCCTTCCTCATTGCTCACTGTGGAGCTCTGAAACAGCGAGTGAGAGTGACTCTCAGAGGACCCACTTATTTTTTTTTAACTATAGTGTGTGCCTCTGCAGAACCAGATGTGACTAACTGTTCTGAGGCAGGCATGAAAGCAACCTTGGCTCAGAAAGTGTGCTGGGGAACGCTGCAATCTTGGAAGAAGGCTGGACAAAATCAGGCTGCTTTGCTGCCTTCCCGGGGTTGCTGCTCTCAGTCAAGCTGACAGGTGAATTTGTGCCCTGTCTCTAGGTGCTCATATTTAAAAAAACAAAACCACAACAAACCACTTCCAAATGCAGCAGCCCCTGCTCAACACTGAATTGTGTTTGAAAGAGAACAGGACTTACAGTTCTCCACTTCTAATTTGAGCCCAGTGAGGTGCCAAAAGCATTTTCTTAGATGCTCATCCAGCACCACTCAATGACACCTGATTCTTCAGAAGGTCCCTTGTGTCCCTGGCTAACAGCTGAGCTATCACATTTTTCCCCACAGTCTGTAATTGGTTGGTGATGACCATTCTTTGATGTTCCTCCTCTTTACCTCTTCTACACATGCGCTTACAAACCACCTTTCCTTCCCTCCTGTGTGCTTGAAACACTTTTCTAAGAATTTAATTTCTGCAGCATGTGCAAAACTCCTCTGCTTTTTTTTTTAAAATCAGACACAATCAGCAGTGTGCAGATAGACAAGGGAAACTTTGAGATCATGGCAGTCTCTGTGTATGACTTTTTTAGTATAATTGAGATAATACCAGCTTAATATATCAAAAAAAGATCTGGGGCAATGTCCAGATTCTCTCCCCAGTGGCCTTGTTCATGTGTCAGTCTCCTAAGGGGTACCTCAAGATGCTGTGATTTTGTAACCTGTTTTCTCTTTTCCCTTTACCTCTTCTTACTAAGCTTGTATTGGACAAAACACACCTTCTGTCAATTTTGCATGAACTGCAGCCTGATTTTTTTCTCTGTATACAGAGAAGAGACTATGAGACTCTAACATTAAATACCTTTGCCACAAAAATTCAGAGTAAGGGTTTGTTTAGGTTCAGCAGAATAGATTTGCTTTATAGACCAGTACCAAACTAGTCGGTATCTTCTGTCATGCTCATGACTCACCCCTAAAACATTCTTTTGCAGCAAATTTATCAATGCTGTAGGTCTCTCCTGGCTTCTCTGCTCCTGGCTGCCCTCCAGCCATTTCACACTGCATTGCTTTACAGAGACGAGCCTGTCTGTGTACCTGTCTCCTCCTTTGCCGCTCTGGGCTCATCTTGACGTGATACTGTCCCTCCACTTACACAGAAAGTTTGGGAGCTGGGGGCCTTTATAGGGCCAGGAATTTTTGGGTACCCTGAAGCACTGCATGCAGCCTTTCAAGGAGGACAGTGGCAGACCTCTGGGAGACCAGAGGGATGAAGAGAGCATGTCCTGGGAGCACTGAGTACATTATGCCCGTTAATAGCACCCACTCTTCTCACTTTCTCAAAGCTGGCCTATCATTCCAAGGATATCTTGCTATCGGGCTGAATAATGGAAAAAGGAGAGGGGAGAAGTGATGCAGGGGTTCAGGGTCAGTGTAAGGGCTAACTACCCTCATCTCCCTTGGTTAGTTTGAATGAGTGTAGGGCTGAGAGTGCAATCAACACCAAAAATCTGCTCTATTATGGCTTGAAGTGATGTGAAATACTTGAGATGGCTATATTCAAGATGCTATAGTTGCAGTGGAGGAGTGGCTGCATGCGTCGCATGGGGATACACTCAGTGCGTGTATTTTTGCTGGTGGAATATCTTGTCTTCCCATTTCTCTCAGATCTGATGCTTTCTTTCGTCTTTCTCTGTATGGATGTTGCTATTTGCTCTTCAAATGAGTTGACACCTCTTTGTTTTCACTAGCTTTGGGGAAATGACCTCTGCTTTCCCATAGTCAGGTGCTGGATTTCACAGCTGTCTTCACCAGAACAGGTTTTTAGCCTGTTGCCATTTGAGTGTCACATCTGGGAAATGCATTACTGGGTAAGAATGGCTTGAAATAGGGTTCACAGGCCCAACAAGTTGAGTTGAAGGAGCCCAATTGGCTTTGGAGAGCTTGGACCTTGGGCAAAAAGGGTACTCGTTGTCCCTCGGGGACCCTGAAAGGCAGCAGGACAGGAGGTGAGCCGAGAGCTCGAGAGGAGCTGGCATAGCTGGAGGATGGGAACGGCTGCTCTGTTGGTTTTGTGCCAAAACAACACTGGGAGTCTCCCCAAGAGCAATAAAATGGCTTGTGTCCAGTATTTACTATTGGATGGAGACAAGTAGTGATGTGCTTAAAGGCCGTTCACACGGCTGGGGCTGTGTGAATCATCTCATGCAGTTACCCAGCTCGGCAGGTCATCTGTCTGCCTGATCTCCTCTTGACATCTCCTCCCTTGCCATTCCCACGATGGGAGGGGAGGGGGAGATGATGTGGTGAACTCGTTGAGTTTTCTGTGGTTGGCTGACTCAATTACTACTCAGTTGTGTTACTAATGCTTCTCGTGTGTCACTAGCCGATCCGGCCCAAGCACCCTAAAACCTGCTGGTGGGTAGCATCTGGTTGGCACGTGGTGGCGGCTGTCCCTCCTTCGGCTGCCTGTGAATACGCCCTAACAGTCTGTATGAAAACTGTTCCAGAATGCAATTCCCCTGGCTGTCAGTTTTTCCTTAATCAAAGCTGAATTTATCCTGTTTGAGCCTCAGCCTGCTGCTCCTGGTTTTGATGGAGCTGGGCGGTGGTAGTGGGTTTCCTTCCAGGGATGCAGTGTCCTTCCACCTGTGATTAAATGCACTGTTTCTCTCAACAGCTTTTGCCTGGAGGCTGTTCCCGCATCCTTTCCCAGAACACTTAAGTATGAAACTTGCACTTCAGAAAACACACCTGCTTTTCTGCAGTTTGCTTTCTCTCTTGTCATATCCAATTGCTTTATTTTTCCTAATAGCAGAATTAATGCAGGTTGTAGGTGATGTGCAGCTAACGGTCCCCATTAATCCTCACCCCTTCTTTCCTATTGCTGTCAGGGCTTGTTCCACTCTCAGATGTTCAGGGACTGTGATAATTTGGCTCCTTCACACTACTGCTCCTTCTTAATATTAGACTGAAATTAATAGAGGTATAGACGCCATTGTTCTGAGTGTGCTTTGCCTTAATACTTCGCCCGGCAATTAAAATGGTCAGAGGGAGTAGCAAAGCATCAGATTGAGTTAGATGAACAATATTCCATAATGTTTTCAGCTATTTCTGTGCCTACTATAGAATTTTTGTGATGAATATATTAGTTTCTGCCTGCAGCGTGCCATCTCCTCTGGCTGAAATCCCAAGGGAAACTCCTATCACTGAGCATCTCTGGTTTACAGAGAGTTCCCAGAAAAGCCTATTGAATTTCTTTATAGTCCTTAGCTTACGCATGTCACCAAGTTCTGTTGGTGGAAGGATTATCCACGTCCAGACACTGGCATCTTGCTCCTGTTTTCTGCAGCAATTTACTCTGTTCCCCAGCGCAACCTGGATGCCTTTGCTCTGCCTGTTGTCCTGCCAGTGACACTGTTTTCTGCTCTGGTAGCTTTTTTGCATTCTGCAGGACTGGCAGGTCAGCGTGGTGGGGAAGCCCTGGGCATCTGAAGACACACAGGCCTGTTCCCAGCAGCAGTTACTCTGGGAAACATGAGCACGAAAGGATTAATGGCAAACAGAAATGCTATTTACGTGGTTCCAAGCAGAGCAAAAAAAAAAAAAAAAACCCCCAAAACAACCCAGAACTGCAACCGTTGCTGAAACTCGGTTCAGCACCAGGGCTGTCTCTATTGGTGGCTGGCTGTGCTCGACTTTGTACCAGCGGCTAAATCAACAGGCAGTGCAGTTTGATGGAGTTCCAGAAAGGGCCTGAGAAACAGCTTTTTACTGCTGTTGCGTATTGCTCTTACTGCCCTGACGTGGAGCCCTGAGCTCACAGGATCCGGACCTGGGGTCCAAATAGGAACACGGCACAGGCTAAGTGCTCTACTACTGCTCAAACTCTGTGAAGGGGAATGTGAGTGAGCAGCTTAATTCAACAAACTGATACTTGAGTTTTGCCTTCAGGTGTTTTTCATCTGCAGGCTGTTTATGTGGATGATTTCAGGTGGAAAGCTTAGGAGTCAGTTGCATCTTAGGCAGCTTTTTCCTTTTCTGGAACTGATAAAAGTATGTTCTTATGTATGAAGAACTCTCCAAGTAGCTTTTCAGAAACCATACTGATCCAGCTTACATGCTCTCTTAAAATTGTCATGATGTCTATGGGTCACTTCACAAGAAACAGGAATATAGTGATTTAAAAGGCCTGTGCAAACTGCTCTGCGTTCTCTTGAGTCTACAAGCTGCTATATCTGCATTTTGGGTTTGTGGGCTTTGTCCTGCACCTTGGTGGATGCTTTGGGATTGGCACAACCCTCTGCCGGAACAACTTTGCTGCGTTCCTGCGAGCTGTTCCGCTCACACAAATCTTCTCCCTGTCATTATGGGGAGGCAAGCAAGCGCTGGAGCGTGGTGCAGAGCCGGCTGGCTCTGAGGCAGGACCCACGGGGTGTATCGGATCAACCATCTGGCTGTTTACCTTCCCAGGGAGAGAAGCAGTTGGGAAGTAGTTTAAGACGGAACTTGTTGGGCTAGGTGGGAGGTGGCAAGCAACACCTCAGCTGTTTGTTTCTTGTAATGAGTTTCCCACATTGTTAGCAAGGCCGTAAAGTCGATGCAGAGCTCCATTTTCTGTGGCCAAGAAATATCTGGTATTTTAAAGAGACTTATTTTGTTGCTGGGATATACAAAAGCGTTGCTCTAAGTTCAGCAGACCTGAGGCCCCTCTTTGCCAGAGGAGTTAGTGGGTTTAATGTGTTGTTAAGATAAATTTATAATTATTTTGCCATTGAGACCCCACTTATAACATTTTTGTAGGATCGTAGCTCTGCATGCTTTTGCAAGTGTCTGCTTTAAAGACTTGTTCTCTCTGACTGCAAATTTGTTGTGGGTTGGTTTTGCTTTCCTTAAGAGGTGACAGCTGGTGGTGGGATCCACAAATGTCCAGCAAAGCTCAAATTCTCAAGACTTGAAGTTGTTGTGCAAGAAAGTGTTCTATATAAGCAGGCACATAAATAATACCAAGCTTGAGGTGGTAGCTGAAAGGCTTCCATGTGTTCAACCTGATCTTGAACTCCGGGTCCAGCTTCCAAACAAGCCCAAAGCAGCTGATCCATTTATCATAAGTCTTAATTATTTGGAAAGGAAAATTAGGAGAACTGTGGGGTTACTTCTGGTGGTGCGATGCTGTACAACCTGCTCTATGACTCAAGTGTGCTACAGTCTATGTTTGCCTCTCTCTTAAAATGTGATGAAGACTTAACTCTTAATTAAAAGCATTGGAGTTGTTTGCATTCGTCAATACAGGGTGAAAGTAGCCGGGGGGGTAGACACAAGCTATCCTCCACATAGGTGGCGAGTCCAATGGATTGCATTTTGTCCCTACGAGACAAAGTTGCAGCACAGTGAAGACTAACCACATGGCTGTGCTGACGGTGAGTTTATTCTGCTTATGTTCATGGATGTCCTTAGCCTATCTCACCTTACTAGGGCTGTAATACACCAGGGACGTGACAAACACATTCTCAGCGCAGACCTGCAATGCATTAACCTTTGATGTTTTCATTATTATGGGGGTGTTTTTTTGCTTTACCTGCTGCTATTGAGTCTGTGTCATGGCACAGCTGTATTTCCCGAAATCAAAGCCACAGAGCCTTAGTTGAGCCATCTGACAGCAACAGCAGCACACCCCAATGCCCACGGGAGCTGCGGTTGTCTGTCTGGGTGCCTGTGGGGCTGTTTGTCAGGCCGTAGCTGTGCAGTGGCAATACCCAGAGGAAATGACAGACTGCGTTTCTCTTGCTGATACAATGAGCCAAAGTCCAAGCAGCGTACTCAATTGCTTACAAATGCACCTTAGTTTAAATAGCCAGGTATTGTGCTTGTTCCTAATTTTCAGTTAAGATGTCTAACCCCTGGTTTCCATGCATCTAGGAAAGCGCACGGATCTTCGATGTCTTAAAAATACCTCTTTTGAAAGAGCCTCTTTCCCACCTTGAGAGAGCTCTTCCTCATGCAGACTGTTAGCTGCAGTTATGGGGCTACTGCCTGGCCCGGTCCTGTCTGGCAGGGTGGAGGAAATGGCACCAAAACAGTGAATTTCAGTTTCTGATCAAACATTTGGCTCTTCCTGAAACATGACAGCCTCTTCCAGAGGTATGCTATAAATCTGTAAAGCAAGATGCTTCCATCCTCTTCTGTAAGTTTAAGACTTAAGTCATGTAAAGAGTAGCTTATGTCTATTTTATCCATCATTCCCTTTCCAGTATACCTAAATCTTTATAACAATTGTGTTATATCTGAAAGATAAGCTTTTAATTGCTTTTGCTAGGACACTGCTTGTGTTTCACTTGTTGTTACGGAGGTTCATGCAGAGGCTGTGCAGAACCCAAGGTTGCTGTCTGTGTAAAGGAGGTCTGGATGCAGCACAGATGCACCCGACTTTCCCCTTTCGAACAGACTATATTCTGTTTTCTTTATATTGTTTAAATACTGATGGAGAGATATTGTATGTCAAATTCATGAGATTTGCTGGCAAGTTTTTGTTAATTAGACAAGTATTCCTTTAGAATTGATCTTTCCTCTTTTCTCCTGCCTCTTTCCTGCTTGGACAGGAGAAAAGCAGCAGATCTCAAGTCCACAGACAACCTGCCGACTGCACCCCCTGCCATGGCACGTTGCTGGACTCAGACCTGATCCAGGCTGCACAGCTCCAGCGCCTGGTGTTAGCAGCTCCAGCTCCCATCGCTTGCAGGGCCGGAGGCCAAGGAGGTGCTGTAGTAGACCAGATGGGGAAGGCAGGCGGTAGCTCAGAGGGCAGGTGTAATTCACTGCTCTTCTCTGATGGTGTTGCCTTGAGAGTCTTGCAGCAGTTTCTCAGTTATCTTGGCCTTTTCAGCACACTCGGACCTCCAGTACAGGTTAATATTCCAGACGAGTGTTGTCGAGCTGTTGAGGCACAGCAAGTGCTGTATAACTGGTTTCTTGTGCAGGGAGGAACAGATGAGATCCACTGGTGATAAGGGAAGAGCCTCAAATCATTTTAAGTCCTGGAGCTTTAGAAATCATTAAAACAGTAGCTATGGCCCAGCTGGACTGCTTGGTTTCTTGCACATTTTCCTTCCTCTCCTGCTTGCTGCTATGCAGGATGAGCACTCTAGAGGCTAACCATTTTTGTTGCAAACTCCTCCTTCATTGAAGTTCATGGCTTCCAAATGCAGTACATGCAAATTAATCTGAACCTGGTAGATTTAAAAAAAAAAAAACCACAAAGCCCTCATATGAGCAGAGGAACTCTTGATCCTTAATCTGTGGCATTTGTATATGTGGTGCAGTTCTAATTGTAGGATTCCGCAGAACCAGTTGGCGAGTGTTCCAAAGAACACGTTGGCAGGAGCAGCAGCTTGTCGCACAGAGTGCTGGCGCCAAGGGAGGAGGATTCTGTTCTGTCTCTGGTCAGGATAGCCTGCACTGCAGGTGGCTCTATGCTCTAGTGAAAATAGTCAAGTTGTATGCTTCTGGGTCACTGTGCTTTTTCTGGGTTTTGGTTTTGTTTTTTTAGATAATGGGATACTTCTTCAGGTGTGCCTGAAAGGAGCATCGAGGTCTGCCGAGAGCTGCGGTGAGACGGTGACAGTGCAGTCAGGGCCTGCCGAGATTTGTCAGCACTGAAACTGATGGCTTTTTAATCATGCATACTTTTTATTTAGTGGGATTATTTATGTGCACCGAAATGTTTCCTTTTATCTAGTTTAACTCTGTTATGGTAAACTGTTTCCAAAGCAGTGCTGAGAGCACCTACAGTCGCTGCTGTTCTACTTAAGTTTGTCAGATCCTTTTCCAGAGCAAAGCTGCTAGTCTCTGGGGTTGAGCTTCCAGCTGGCCAGGGCTTAAGCTCTCTGCCATGGCTGCTCCATGTCAATAGTAATTGCTTCATGTTTGCTGCTCTGGAAAATTATACCTAGCAAAAATCCAGCCTATGTAATATAAGCTATGTTATCTCCTTTTTCCTCTTTGTGGTATTTGTTGGGACAGACCTACAGTGAGCAGCCTTGGGACAGGCGCTGGTGGATCCATGCTGAAGGTGCACCTTGGCTGCTGTCCTTTTACAATGTGTGTGCTTCCCATCTTGCAGGAGTTGAGGAGTTAATCTGGACCATAAAAGATTGATGTTTATACAAAGTGTAAAGCCAGTGACATTTACCAGCACTTACTGGCATAGTTGATTGGGAGTCAGTGGAGGGGGATTTATTTTTTTAGCTGCCTTTGTTCTGCAGGGTTGCTAATATTCCCAAATGGAGTGTGCTTTTATCAGCAGCATCTGTGGTGCACAGTCTGACTCATGTGCTCTTTGAGTGAGGATGACAAATGGAGAGTGGAGACAAACAACTCCCTGGGATCAGCATGCACTGAGAAGGGGAAGGAGAGAACGGTCATCTCAGAAGGCATTCCTAATAATGTCCTAATCACTGCCCTTGTGTGGGGAAGTTTGTCCTTTTGCTTCTGAAGAAATCTATTTTTGACTTCTTTCGAAAGAGGAGGGAAAATGAGCATCTCTAACAAACGGGTGGGAAAAGTGCAGCTTCTCAGCTCCCCTGAGCTCAAGGAGTGATGTGCCCCCCATGCACCTCTAACGCCTTGGCTTTGATGCTCAAAACATCTTTGCATGCTTGCAGCACCTGGGGGCAGTTTGTTGTTGAATCCGTCCTGCACATGCTTGTCTGAGTCACAGCACTGAATTTTAATATACTCCATTACAGCAGTGGCTTGTCATCCTGGTGCAGCTGCCCAGCAAAGGTACTGTGTGTCCCCTGGCAGCAGGACAGGTGGAAACAGCCCGTGTTGACTGTTAAAGGAGCTCAGTCACACTCTTTCCTTTGGCTAATAATAGTTAGGAAATGTTTACCGCACTGTACACAGGATTTTAAGATCATTTATTTATCATAAGGTGTAATTTCAGTGATGCACTTGTCCTGTATAGGTCTTGCATAGTTAACAGTGAAATGCAATTTAGCAAATTAGCTCTGATAATGAAGTCAGACCTCACAAGCTGTGTGTTCGCAGCCGTGGCCAGCAAAGGGTTGGAAGGGCAGGGGAAAGCAAAACAAAGCCCTTTCCCAGGGCCACCTCCCGAGCCAGCGCCTCTGTTGTCACAGCCTCTGTTCTCCCTGTGCCACCAGCAGGCAGGAACACGGGTGGAATTTGCTCGTTGCTCTGGAGATCATTTTTGAAGAGGATTGGGGAGGCAGGTAGAGGAGTTTCCACGCAAACTCATATCCTGATGTGAAGCTGGGGTGGATGAGGCAGTGCTCTGAGATGCCTTTCTGGGAAAGTGAAATCCTAATTCTGGTATTTCTTGAAAGGGGATTGCCTACAGTCATCATTTTTAGGAATAGGTGGTGTAAAATTCAGCTGCCTGATTTCACTTTGTTCCTCTTAATTTTTGCTAGAACATACTGATTTTCTCTTAATTTCCCCTATGAAAAATGCTTTATTATTATTCTTTAGAAGAGACCACTAACTGAAATTGAAATAGTCTTTCAAAAAATTGTACAACTTTGATCACTAAACTTAAAAGCTAGGAAGGAGATGGGATTAGTGCTATGACTTCTGTAGATAAATATTTGTGAGTGTTTGTGACTAGAACAGAAATTAAAGGGGGAATAAACACCTGTCCTTTGATCAGCTCTCCAGCTCATTAACCTGTTGAATGCAGTGTCTCGCCAAAGGATTCAAGGCCAGAAGGGGTTCAAGGCATATGAAACAATCACAAATCTCTTCCCCTTTCTGTGGACAGTGTTGTTTCATTGTTTTGTTTTTTTTCCTGTGGTATTTTAATTGTAAACACAGCAGTATGCTTTTGGAGCATGTTAAATTACTACAGGATTTCCTCTAGCCTTAACCAATCCATAACTTCGGCCTGCCTAATGATCTGAGATGCCTTGAACTGTAACTCATTTTGGGTTCATGTGCGAGGTGTTTGCTCAAGTGCAGCAGTGTTTGAGTTCAGATCTCCTGGTGTACCTGGGAGGTCTGGTAGAAGATGGGATAGCTGCTGAGTGGCAACCCACCTGCTGGGAGAGCGGATGGGAGCTGAACACCAACCGCTGGTGTCCTCCAAACATCCGATGAGTTTGCCGGACACATGGCTTCTCAGCAAAACATGAATCACTCTCCCAGCAGCCTGGGTGCCACATGTAAATTAATGCAGAATGTCATTGTCTTTTCCCATGCGAAGCTACATCACAGGTTTATTTTAAGTTCTGCTTTTCATGGTAGCCTGTTACTTAATACTGCTACCAAGCTTTTATAGCCAGCCCTTACTGGAGAAGACTGCCAGCCACATGTCTGCGGGCTTACCCCACTGCGGGCATGTGTGCCAGGGCACTGTGAGATGAACTGGTGGAGAGCAACCACTTTTCTGCAACTGTCTCTGCGCTCTGAGCACTCCCCGAGAGAAGAGCCCCCCCGTCTGCTGGCAGCTGGAAGCGTGAGCAGAGGTGAAGGCTGGAGAGCTGCAGCATTGCGTCCTGCAGCATCGTGTCCTGCAGCCCGCTTGCTTCTCTGCCCCATGCCCCAGGCTGCTCTTCCAGGAGCTTGGGATAGTTCTATCTTGTTTTGGCACAGAAGATGTAGCTTAATTGCCACACTGTTTATCTTGCTTGAAGCAGAGGCCTGAAGCAGGGCTTGTTTACAATAAACTTGCATGTAGTTTTGGACAGCTACCATACCTCAGATTTAAACCCTTAGAAATATCTGCTGCAGAGATATTGCAGTAGTAGGTTGAAGCAATTAAGGCAGCCTCTCTGCACTCCTCCAGCACTTCCCAGATATCTTCTGTAATTTTTGCATTCTGTACATGCAGAACTGGCTCTGCCGCATTCTGATGATGCTGCTTTCCTGGCGCTAAAAGACATTTGTTAATTTAGAGGGGAAACCTGTTAGGAGGAGAGTGCATTGCATGGCTTTTTATTGCCTTAATGCTGCAAATGTACGGGTGCAGCAACTGCAGGCAGCAGTTATATCTCTGCAGGCCTTCCCCTGGGTGGTGGGATGGCTCAGCAGGATTCTCCGCTGGCTTTTACGGACCACAGTCCTCAGCGGCGAGCCAGAGCCCCAGCGGAAAGCTGTGTGGCATGCTGAGCTCTGCCTCGCTTCTGTGGTTCCAGTGGCGAAGTGGGGCTTTTTGTAATTATCTCAGACGCTCTATCTGGAGCTCCGGGCTATAAAGCAGCCAAGAGGCTCACATGGAGTTTTAGCTGTTTATTGCTTTTAACTTTGGGACGATGTTGCCTTCAAATACACTTCTTCAGTTTCTGTAAGTCTAGTGACTTGGGTTTATTTACTCCAGGAGAATATTACCTAAAAGCTGGCTGGCTTTGCCACATAATGTATTGCAGTTTCTCTACTTGTCGTTCCGAGCCAAATGTCACCGTACCTGTCCATCGCTTGTGGATTTGAGCAGGCATTTTACCTTGTAGCTGCAGTTAAGATTGCCAACTATTTCAGGTTGGCAGCCAAATCTTAATGCGATACTGGTGGGAGTGAGGTGGCGGCATGCTGTTCTTCAGTGAGGCTCTTTGAGGACTGAGGTATTTGATGTTACAAGCATGCAATGTTGGTTCAAAGTGGCTTTTAAGATGTTGTTTACCTTGATGCACTGACTTGGAGGAGCAGTTAGGGCTGGTGTTGATGAAGTAGGCGACTGGGGGCCAATAGGAGTCTTAGAGGAGCCCTGCAGAGCCAGGAACCTGCCGTCCCATCCTAAGTGTCAGCGACTGCTTTGTAAGTCATCTAATATTAACAACAGGATTTCAAAACTATTGCAAGACGTGCAGTGGTTTTCTCGTTATGATGTGCTCTCCACTGCCCTGGCTGTTCTTAATGCTGTCAGCTCCTTTACAATGTTGGTTCATGAAGCGCTGATCTTCTCAATGTCTCTCGCCTTAAACAGCCCCTGGAAGACTTGATTAATCAGTCATTTGAAGAGGCTCCTAACATGGTAGCAAATGCCGCGAAGGGAAGACTCTGTCTTACCATCTGTCTTGCTGCACACTCATGATGCAATATGCCGTATGTGGTATCAAAATAAACCCTTTATTTTTAACAAACTGCATTTAAGACCCATTAGCAGCATATTCAGCCAAACCCTAAATTTGGGACTGACCTTACTTAATTCCTCAAGGCATGCTACTACACTGCATCCTTCAGCACTGGAGCTGGCACTAACGAGCTGCAGACTCCTACACTGACATTTCAGAAAATGAGACTCTGTTCCACCGTGGTGCTCAGAGCTGGGCTGACTTATGCTGATTCACTGGGTAGAAGCAGTGTTTATCTTTGAAGGCTGTGTGTATGCGCGTGTGCGTGCTCACAAGGCTCGACTGCAGAGTAATCTGTAGGATAAATTGAGTTGAGCTGAGTCTGCCAGGTCTAGGCATGAGGGACTGAAGCTTTGGAGATCAAACTGGTGGAGGAGCTGGAGGTGCTGTGGCACCTCGAATGCAGCTCAGCTCTTCCATGCCCTGCAAGTTGTGGTCGGGTCACGGTAGTATCAGCTGTTCTTCTTCATTAATAGTTTGTTTTATTTTGTTTGCCTCTAGTGTGGGTGGCAGCATGAGATGTGTCATGATTCTGAGTGGTTTAATGAGTATTCTCTGCTTTCTTCTCCCTCTCCAGCACTCTCTGTTGTCCTGCAGTTGCTGCCTTTCTTCTCCTGTGCCCAGGCTGGTCGTACTGCAGCCGGACTAGTTCGTATGTACTTCTAACTGCAGAGGCATGCATAATTAGGCCCTTTTTAAAAAATCTGTAAAAGAACAGTGTTCTGAGCACCAAGTTTGTGAGCAGCAGATGTGCTGCTGTCAGACATGTAAAATCATCAGGTCTAAGCCATGGCCGGTAAAAGCACTGGCTTTGGGCACGCAAGTTAGCGATAATTGTGGATTTTACTGTAGACCACTTCATGTTATTTTAAAAGTTTTCCTGAGAGTACTTGAGCCATAGATGTGCTGCCTTTAACCCCGGTGATCTTCAGGACAAGTAACTTCTGTCTCCAGCATGCTCCAAGCTGTTGTTGGTTTTTTTCCCTTCTTTTTTTTTCTTTTTTGGCTCGCTCAGAAGCAAGCCAGGAGCTAGCGAGTGGTACACTACAGCAAAAAAACCTCGCTTGCTGAAGAGTAGGAGAAAGTTAGCAACAGGCTGCTCTTGCCTGGGATCCTTGACCTGGTGCCCTGCAGTCGCTGGAAAGTCAGTTCCTGTACTGGGGACCCTGAGGGTGTTTGGGAGGTGAATGGGCAATTGGAAAGCAGGCTGGGCTCAAACCAGTGTATAAAACCAGACTTTTCTAGGTGAATGTTCATTTTTTTTTCAGGAATTTGGTCATTTTTCCTCTTTCTATTCTAGTTGAAAAAAAAATCCAACCACTTTCCTTCCCCTACAACTCAGGGATTTTCAGGGCTTGTTTTGTCCATCAGTCAAGAGTGAAATTCAGTGTTTACATCTCCTAAGGATGAATGAGGTCAGAGCAAATGTCATTAGCACCGATTCCTGTAGTTCCTATTTATAGAAGCTTTTCCTTCCACTTGTAATAAGTAAAAACAAGCCATTCTTTCCTTTGCTTGAGTCTCACGGTTGCCCCCGATCAACAGCCTGGTAAGGAGCTCACCAAAAGTCTGTCTCCATCTTCTGTGGTGATGTTGAATTAATTCACTTTCTAATGACCCAGTCATTTCCCCTGGCACTTCCAGCTCCGGTCCGTGGGATTTATGTGCTGTCAGAGCGATGACGTTCTCCCTGCGAGAACTGGATTTACCTCATTTCACACTTAATATCAAGCCGCTCTGCGTGTAACGTCTGCAGCATCCCGAAGCCCTCGGAGGAGGGATGAATGAATGCACGTGCTGGATTTATTTGTGTTATTAGTCTTTGGTGACTAATCCACCTGGTTTCTGACTGTCGTATTCTGTAGTTGCTTTTACCTTTTCTTCTCCAAGCATTTCCTATTTAATAGGAAGTATTGGTGCTCCAGAGCAGGCACGTTGCTTTTCCTCCATCACCCACTCATCAACTTTGCAGGTCATAGTTCAGTTACTAAATTGGGTGGTAGCTCCTCCTTTTTCCCCACACCATTGCTAAAACATCCTCCTGCCTTTGCTGGTACTGAGAGCTTATACAGTAAACTCCAGCTCTGTCAAGATGATGTGTAAGATGCTTTTCTTAGTAACACTGAAATTTCACTAAAAAAGTTGTGCCCTTACAAACAGTTCTGCTCTTGTCTGGTAAAAGCTCTGTCTGTGTAAGCATGGTTCTTGGAAAATGAGTAAGTGCAGGGTAAAGTGAACTTTCTCCTCCTTTTTTTAACTTTATTCATAACTATTTGTAAACCATTGGACAAAGGTGAGGGTTTTGAGTGGCAAAGCAGGTTCTTGCTTTTCTACAGCGACTGCAGTGGGAGCTGAGGGTGCTCCGAGCATCACACAGGCAACCCCTAGTGACCCATCGCAGCATGTCTCCAGCAGTCTCTCCTGTGTCTGTGGCAGTTTCCAGAATCCTAAATTCCCAGGAATGAGTGAGGGAATATCTTACAGCAGCTAGAACCAGTCGATTTAAAACCATTTCATCACTTACGAGTCTTTTAAAGTACCTTGCGGATTTAGAAGCAAAAGTCCCATGAGCCATACTTCTCAGTCAACTCGCCTGATGCTGCAATCGGATGGGGAAGATTTTCTTGCCCCTTTCACACCAAAACCTTACACTGACCCTGTATGTGGCGGGGAGCAGAGCTTGTCCAGGTCCCTTGGGGTTGGGGGAGGCGGCAGATGCCTTCAGATGCCAAGCAGCAAAGTGCGGGCACTGCTCGCCAGCCAGCGCCGGAGAGGGCTGCGGGGCGGCTTGTGCTGGGGCTGGATCCCAGCCGCCCACAGGAGGAGGAGGACGAGATGCACAATGCCAAGGACTATACTCGTTCTGCCTAGGAGGCTTTTTTTAGCGATAGTAGCAACTGATATCAAAGCAGCTTTTGGCCACCCTGGCAAACCCAAATAGGCATTTTTCACAAGATACTAAATCCTGCCTTTCTGCCATTTAGCATAGGACACTCCAGGTAGGTGCAGTGCTGCCTAATCAATCTTACTGTGAATGAGAAACTTTAGGCAAATCGCAGCAGTCATTTGAAATTCTCATATAGCATGATGACTTTCCCTTTTTTAAATAAACTGTATTACTTCAGCTAGCTACTAGAAATAACCCCTGCCTGCCACCAATGAGGCAGCGCAGGCCTGCCCATCATGTTTCATAATTCCTACTTTTTGCTCAAAGTCCTTTGGGAATGTTGTGCATGATGCTGTCTGCAGTGGAACAAGAACTGGAAAATCTGCAGGCAGGTCAAGTTGGGTTCCTGTTGTGCAGAAGGTGTCGATGGAGTTTGTTGCCAGGTAATGCCTTGGAAAGCTCGCTGTCCTGGGTTGCCCTGTGGTAACCTGCTGCGTGGGCTTGAAAATCTGCTCAGAAAAGAGCAGAAATTGAAGAGCCAGAGTGCAATAAGCTGTAGCTCTGGGTCCTTTTGGCTATAGCTAGGTTAGTGCCAGACTTGAACAGGTTAAACAGTGGGAAGTGAGACCGAAGTCCAGTTTTTTAACTACTTGGAATTTGAGGAATTGATAATTAGCTTTCATAGCAAAACAGGGCTGCTAGAAATTGTGCTTCTTGCTTAGTCAAGACCTGTCTTTTTCGTATGTCTCAATTAAGTTCTGCAGACAGTCAGGAGCCGGTTGCAAAAGCAAGCCCGTAAGTGGAGCTAATGGTCCTGTATTAAAATGAAATGGCATGAAAGCCTGGTGCATTGCAGCACAAATACAACTGCTGTGAATGTGCTTTGCCTGGCTCACCCTGATTTTTATGGTGCCTGAGCGGGGGAAACGCTGTGTCGGGAACACCTCTTCCCAAGGATTGTTTGCATCCCTGGTCCAAGCTCCTGCAGGGACATCCTCGGTCCCTCTGGCTGGCAGCAGATCGGGGGCTAGCCCAGCGGCAGTGTGCCGGCTCCCGATCCCTCCATGGAACGGCTCCAGCCTTTGTGGCTTTACCTCCATACCTTATAAAAAGCTGCCTGTGAGTTAGCGTCTGACTCACTTTTGTCCTTTTGCTGGAGTGAAAAGTGATGTCTTGGGGGTTTTTTGTCTTCCTCCCCCTCCTCTCGCTGAGCCGATGGCGCTGCAGAGGGGAGCGGTACATGGTGCTGCCTGCGTGGGCAGCGTGATGCTGTAGGAGGGTTCCCCGACCCTGGAGTCGCTGCAGTGATGCAGCTGATTGACGTACTTTCTTCTGCATCAAAGTGACGGTTGCCTGGCTGCCTCACTGAGCCCGCCTTTTTTTTTTTTTTGAATGTTTAATATTAAAGTACAAAGCTGTGCAAAAACCACGTGCTTTTTTACTCTTTGAAGTGGTGCTGGCTGACTGCCTGAAAAACATTCTCCAGTGGTGGTGGAAAAAAAAAATAATCCCATTACGTTTTACAAATTTTTTTGTTTTATTTCACCCCTTTCTTTCAGGAGCTCGACAATAGTCCTCTGGAGACTTGATCTCGTGTTGCTGGCAGGGGCTGACCTGTCCCCATAGCTGCCTGCCTTCAGTGCTGCAAATGGGACTTGCAATTAGAATTGGAAGAAATAAAACTTGTGTTTAGGCAGCTGGTTTTGTGTTTTTCTTTCTATATTGTGCAATACATTAACCTCATCTTATTCTAGCTTATGTCTAGCTCTTGACAAGCTTGAGTTGAACGTGTAGCCTGGAGTTTTTAAGTTCAGGACTTAAGTACAGAGGTTTTTTGCAGTTTGAGGGTATTACTGCTAAGATTATATAGTGGGGTTTAAGATGAAATAATATAATACAATGAGTCAGGTTGTATTTTCAAAACTGATGTATAGGTCCTGAGCAAGAAATACTGGACTAAACAGTATTGGAACACGCAAGGAGGGGAAATAGCTGCAGAAGCTGGCAGCCTGGCACTGATGGCGTGTGTATACCATCATAATTTGTAAATGTGTTCCTCATAACTTCATCTGCGAATGAAGACATTAATTAGCCAGGGATTAACGACTGTGCTTTGATGCATTACGATGCCAGGCATGGAGACCTTGGGTGAGTCTCCTCTGTGATCTTTATCCAGGTTTGGTGGCAGCATTTAGTGATAAAAGTGGCCTTCTGTAGTTCGTCAGTAGTGGCACGGCTGGGCAGAAAAAGGTACACTGAGAAAAAAGATACAGTGAGAAAAAGATACAGCGCTTGTCCATTTTCTATCAAATGCAATTAGCATGAAATTGCAGGAGTGAAAATTGGGTTTAAGGGCCACAGCTAGGCTGGACTTGGCTTCCGAGTCACTTTAAAGGTAAAAGGATTTTTGCAAACGTGAAGGTCAGTAGAAATCTTTCCATGAGACTTTTAATATCAGTGGTCATGAGCTTTTCTGAAAGACATCAGAATTCAGTGCTACTTTCAGTGGGGGGTACCAGCCCTGTGTGCCAGGGTGTGCTCTGCTGTCTTCTAAGTTAGGTCTTGGCACAAGCTCTTGCTTTTTCGTGCAGAGGTACAGCAGTGTGCTGAAAGGCTTTCTGCAGCTCTGAGTTACAAGCCAAGCCATATAAAACCATCTGCGATTAAAGCGCAGAGTTTTCCTCATGCTGTGGCTGTGCCACAGCCGACAAGCAGCATGATGTTTGACAAGCAGTGCTGGCGTGGTGGTTTGTGTATTTGTGTAAATGACTTAGAAAACTGGTAAAATTTCGCTAATCCCTCTGTAAGTGAGCTTATCATGGGACACAAATTTCCTGTTGCCTGTCCCCTACTGCTGATTGCAATGAAATGGGCAGCCAGAAAATCACATTGGTTCCTGTATCGGTGCCTGTCATTTGTTCCAGTTTGGGTTAACGTGCCTCTATGGAGGTTACAATTTTCCAGTTTTCCTCTAGCTTTCAACTTCTTGTTTTGGGTATTAGAGATGAAGCTTATAAACAGGTCCTTTTAAAAATATATGAGCATGATATAAACTATGTTGATATAAGTGAACGTGGGGAGGGCAGGGTGCTGATGAGCAGATGTTTGCATAATACCTTTTTTTTTACCTTAAAAAATAGAGTACAGTCCCACTGTACTCTGAACAGCACACAAGGCGGCGGAGCAAGTGAAGTGTTGTATTTGCTATTGTGCCTAAATAAGCTTGATTCATTCTTTTTCCCTTTTATGTGTTTTTATTAACCGAGACCAGGGATTTCTGCAGCAATGGCCTCCCCTAGGAATGCTGGCTATGTGAAAAATGCCCTGGCCAGCAGCGCCGCTGCTCTCCCTTATCTGCCTGTCCCTCGCTGCCTGTGCCGTGGGCACCAGCTCCGCTCGCCGCACAAATACCTTCCTGTCCTGGGAAGCATCACTGCTGCTGTCGGTGTTCATCATCACGTCTGTCGTCTCCAATGTGTGCTGGGCCGCCCCCACCAGCGCCAGCATGGTCAGGTTTGGATAAACCCCGGTGCTCACGGGAGGTCCCCAGTTTCCCTGGCCAGCCCCAGCGCCGCCAGGTGCCTGTCGGCACGCTGAGCGTGCAGGGCAGCCACCGGCACGGCTGCGGAGATCACTGCCTGGTGTAGGCCTCGCCCGTGTCTGATATCACAAACTATGAGATTTCTTGGTTTTGTCATTGTGAAGAGGCTGCACATGTTAACTAGGGCTTTTTCAATCACTTTGTGTTGAATATTTATGCTTATTCTTGCTTCTGTATTCCCAGAACTATTCCAGGAGTAGTGGGAAATGGTATGTAGGTGTTGTGGCCATCTGAGGCCATTTTTTCTTGGAAAGATCAGTAAGTGATACTGGATTAAGTTTTTATTTCTTGACGCAGTTGTCCACAAAAAGCAGCTATGGCCACTTGCTCTCTTCCAGCCTTAGGCTGTCTCTGCTCTCTGGAGTTGAATTGAACTTTGAGTTCATCAGGTACCGGCTTGAATTAATCTGTTTTGAAATTAGAGGAGCTGGTCCTGATGCAAAACCTCGGCCATTGCCTAGCCAATGGAGGTGGTGATGCTGTTAAGCCGGGGGCCAGGCTGCATTGGGTTTTACTTCAACTTGAAATGATTGCACCAAAAGTAAAGGCAGCTTATTTTTTTCTCTTTTACTGGGATAATTATGTTTATTCGAGCTCTTCACTTGCTAGGCAAAGCAGCATCTAAATTTGGTGCCTCTTAATATCTTTTCAGCATATGTGTGTTTTTTGGACCACGTTTTAAAAGCACTTCTGTCCCTGTTATGTAAACTTTCTTTAAAGGGAATGAGGTGTAATTGTCTGGCACGTCCCCAGGGTGGGCAGGCAAAGCCCGAGGTCTCATCTGCTCGGGAAGCTGCTGCTGTTGAGGATTGTGTGGACTCGCAGCCAGCGCCTGTACCAGTACATCTCCCCGTCTGGAGGTAGTCCTGGTCTGGAACAGAAGTGCCTTATACTGGTTTTAACTAAACCCTGTTGTAGTCAGGCATTTTATTCCAGGTTTAAATGGGAAGACCGGGCTTTTTCTGCCTCTTTTTCTTAATTGCCTTCGCTGTCAGTCATCACTCCCACAAACAAAAAGTTTTGATTGATGGTATGAGATTGCTGGTTGCTTTTAGCATAAGGGTGGTGTAAATCTCTCGCTGATTATTTAGGCTCATCTGATCTAACTTTACATGGAAATGTTTTAGGAGCCCTTATTGTCTAAACTGTCTAACAGTTTAAAAAGAACTAAAAGCAAGAAGCCCTAAACAGCTAGAGAAGGTAATTTCTAACCAGTTTTTGCTCTGACTGCAAGATGTTTGGGCCATCTCTGTCCCCCACAGACGTGCTTCTTGAACACAGATTAAGCAAACAGGAACAAAGCGTTCTTCCTCGGGATTAAAAGTGGATGCACTTCTAGAGCTGGTAAGCACCGTCTATGCGAAGGGTTGGTCCGCGGGAGCCAGATCCCACCTCATCCCTCTCCAGGAGCCATGGGGCTGATGCTCGCTGCCGACGGGCTCGCTGGCCTGTGCCTCGTGACTGAGACACTGTCAGGTGCCTGCTCTGGCATCCCCAGTGCCCGGCACGCTCGGCTGGAGACGTTCATGCTTCCCAGGAGAGGCAGGAGGCTTGTCGTGCTTTGGCCCGAGTGTTTACGGAAATCTGTTTCTTAAATCAGACTTTTTATCGCAGCAGAGGGGTTTTTATTCAATGGTATACTTTGCCTCAAAATCTGTTTACAGTGTAATTTGAAGTAGGCCCACCTGGGTTAGAGACACATTTGGACAAGTTATTAAAAATATTCTTAGTGTTTGGCATTTTCCTGTTTAGACACACAACTGGAAGGAAATAAAATACCTGTGTTTCTGTGATAGTGTGCAGTTTCAGGCCCTGCACACCGTGATGTGGTACTTTATCTCCCAGCTTTGCAACTGAGCAGATGCTGCCGGTACTGACCCTTCCCCAGATGTCACTGTTTGCATCGCCATTGTGCGAAAGGAGAGCTTTCGCCCTTCTCTCTCTTTCGGTTTCAAGTTAGCAGCCAGGCACATAAGTAATTTTTGTTTCCACTTGGCGAGTGAGTTCATACAGAAATGGGAAGCTCAGGCAATTGCAGAACTGTGTTCCTTGTCCAGTGTGTGAATAAAAACTGGGGGCAAAAAGTGCCATTGGGTAACTCTTGGGATTTCAGTAGAGGGTGGGCTTTGCAGTACCCTGGGACTTGGAGGTGCGGGTGAGTGGGTGCTCAGGTGGGTACAGTGGAAGCAGAGAAGGATGGCACCTGCATAATAGCAATTGCTTAATGCCGTGAATTTGGGGACGTTTTAATGTTTTCTGTATCTCTGTTTTTTTCTAACCTGTAGTAGATGATTTTCTAAATATAAGCACCAGCCTTATGAAAATAGTCAGTGAGCCAAAGGTTGCCCATAACCTGAAAGCAGATCCCTCATGTGCTTTCTGGTCCAACCCTTTCACACAATGTGCAAGTTCCTTTTTTAGCCTCTCTGCCTTATTTCCAGCCCCAGCCTTTCTCTGGCAGTTCCCAGTCCCAGCCCTGAGCTCAGAGCTGAACCACTGCCAGCCCAACGTGACTTCTCTTCCTGTAAGAGAGACAAAAGAAAACGACCTGCTTCCTCTCCCTGGCTGCCCAGCGGATTCCAGCGCCCGATGTAGGAGTTGCTTCTTGTTGCAAACCCTCACATGATGTTGCAGTCATCAGTATTACCAAAAGACCCGGGTTTGCATGAAAACAGCCGCACAGCCGCTGCAGTCACATGGAGATACTGGCCTTTTCTTTTAGGGTAATTACTTTGGTGGTTGAAACAAGTGCAGAAATAGTCATCGGGCTGATCAAACCGTGTCCTCATCCGGGTTTGGAAGCAAGCCTCTTTGGTTTTTGCTTGCCTGCAGCTGACTTGGGGAGGGAGGGGGAGCCCCCAGCTCTGCTGACCCATTGTGAGTTTATCCTCAGCATCGTTTTTGCCCTCTGTAGCTACAGCAGTAATGAAAACAAGATGATTAGAGAAGTCACAGGACTGCTCTCCTATCAGTGTGTTTTATGGGTGTATGAAGAAAGCAGTAGTATTGACGTTCATGTGATGTTTCTGCTGCAAAAGGTCACTCACATTTCTAATGAAATTAGGAGCTGGCCCCCAAATGCAAACGGGTTCCTTCTGCAGTCAGTAGCTGGCAGCGAATCAGCATCCCTGAATCATTCAGCTCCAAGCCAAGTGTCACACCAGCCCAGCTTCAGAATAATTATTTCTGAAGCATGCAGTTAAGATTTTGAGTTTTTGCTTAACTCTGAGCTATAGGCTGTGATTTTTCAGAAGTACCAGTGTGGAATTACGGGTCTGATTTTTTTTTCCCCAGTGTAGATGAGGTTCCTGCCTTATGAAAAAAATTCTTGCTTTGAGTTTCTGAGGCTTAGTTAGCAATAGGGTGCTAATTACTGGGTGGGGTCAGAGTATTTTGGGTTTATATTAGCAAAAAAGATATGTATTTAGTGCAGCACATACCTAGATGTGACCAGCTCAAGCATTGCAGCTGTGGTGCAGTGCTGGACAGATGTTGTGATGTACTGCTTTGCTTTTCAGTACTGGGCTAACACAGTGAGGCAGTATTCAAGGTGAGTCCTCCGCGTGTGCTGCCAGGACGTGCCTGTTCACTCTAGCTCAGCCTAGCAGCGTGCTCAGGGTCCCAGCAATTACATGATTGTAGATGTTGCTTAATTCCATCCTGAATCACCTTCCTCCTTGCTCATAGTTGTAGCTCTCTGCCAGTGTGCGAGATGTTAACGCGAACAGGGATTGTGTTTGTTTTGACTCAAGATCACTGAAGGACTCTCAGGGGTTAGGTTAGTGGAAACAGCTCGCTTCACACTGCTTGAGGTCCATAGTCAGTGTCTGGACATATTGCCCATGGCTGTCAAGTCAATGCGTTACTTAATTGGTGTTGCAATATTGAACTTTCTTTAGCAACAGGCTGTCTAGGCGCTGTGTTTTTCAGGGCACGGTTGCCTTGATTCATTGATGGCACCATTATGTCTAGAGAGATTTTTGCTTTTGGTCTCTTTCCCTTGAAACTCCTCTTGCTCCACTCCGGCACTGTTTACGAGTTCGTTTGCATCTTTCAGATGACTCCGTAGGAAAAGCAGCAAGCAAGCATTTCATACTTGAGTTTCCTGTAGATTGGCAATGCAAGCTCTCACTGCAGATATGGGCGCATCCGATTTCTTCACCGACTCAAGACGCAACTGCTATGAACTGAATTCAGGATTTTAAAGCTATACTGTGCTTGTTTTGCTGCTCACATCCTCACCCCTAAGAGTATCTGCAATGAGTAACATCACCCACAGCTTTGGAGACTCTTCACTACAGAAGTAGAAAGCATTTGCAGAAAAACTTTGGTGGTACAGCAAGCAGGAGTGACCCAGACATGCCCAGAGCAGATACACTGAGTAAAGAGGATTCCATGTGGCTATTCCTTGGCAATAACTGCAGTTTAAAGCAAAGGAAAAAATTCTCATGAGCAGCTCACACTAAAGATCTCATCTACGAACCTGGAAAACTAGTTCATCTGTGTTTTTGACAGAGTAAAGTAAATGCCAGTCAGTGTTTCCTGCTCTGCTAGTTGAAATGTCCTAAAAGTTCTACTAAGAAACGTACTTTGAAGGTCTCTAGGGGATTGTTGTCTGGGTGCTGTGAGATATCTCGCTGATAAAGCAACTAGGAATTTAACACAGAAGTATGCAATTCTATTTTAATCAGTGGGCAGTTGACTCTTCCCCTTGCTTTGCAGAACATTGTTAGTGGTTTCTGGTATTACCGTTTTTTACTTAAGGTTGCTAAGCTGTTATCCATCCTATTTGAGAAGTCATAGTAGTCTGGTGAAGTTCCCACTGACTGCAAAAGGGGAAACAGAACCCCCATTTTTGAAACGGGAAAAAAGGAAGACCTGGGGAACTACAGGCTGGTCAGTCTCACCTCTGTGCCTGGCAAGATCATGGAGCAGATCTTCCTGGAAACTATGCTCAGGCCCATGGGAAATAAGGAGGTGATTGGTGACAGCCAGCACTAAGGGCAAATCATGCTCGACAAATTTGGTGGCCTTCTATGATGGGGTTACAGTGTTGGAGGATAAGGAGAGAGTGACTGATGCAATCTACCTGGACTTGTGCAAAGCATTTGACACTGTCCTGCACGACATCCTTGATTCTAAATTGGAGAGACGTGGATTTGACAGATGGACCATATGGTGAATAAGGGACTGGCTGGGTGGTTGCACTCAAAGAGTTGCAGTCAACAGCTCAATGTCCAAGTGGACACCAGTGATGAGTGGCATTCCTCACGGGTCGGTACTGGGACTGGCGCTGTGTAACATCTTTGTCAGCAACGTGGACAATGGGATTGAGTGCACCCTCAGCAAGTTTGCGAACAACACCGAGCTGTGTGGTGGGTTGACACACTGGAGGGAAGGGATGCTGTCCAGAGGGACAGGGACAGGCTGGAGAGGTGGGTCCATGCAAACTTCATGAAGTTCAACAAGGCCAAGCGCAAGGTCCTGCACGTGGGTCGGGGCAATCCCAAGCACAACTACAGGCTGGGCGGGGAACAGACAGAGAGCAGCCCTGAGGAGGAGGACTTGGGGGTGTTGGTGGACGAGAAGCTCGACGTGACCTGGCAATGTGCACTGGCAGCCCAGAAGGCCAACCATGTCCTGGGCTGCATCCCCAGCAGCGTGACCAGCAGGTCAAGGGAGGGGATTCTGCCCCTCTGCTCTGCTGAGACCCCCCTGCAGTACTGCATCCAGCTCAGGGGTCCCCAGGACAAGAAGGACATGGAGCTGTTGGAGTGAGTCCAGAGGAGGCCACGGAGATGATCCGAGGGCTGGAGCACCTCTGCTATGGAGACAGGCTGAGAGAGTTGGGCTTGTTCAGCCTGGAGAAGAGAAGGCTCCAGGGAGACCTCAGAGCCCCTTCCAGTCCCTGAAGGGGCTCCAGAAAGGCTGGAGAGGGGCTGGTGACAGGGGCAGGGAGTGACAGGCCAAGGGGAATGGCCTGAAGCTGAAGGAGGGGAGATGGAGATGAGATCTGAGGCAGAAGTTCTTCCCTCATGAGGGTGGGGATGCCCTGGCACAGGTTGCCCAGAGGAGCTGTGGTGCCCCTGGCTCCCTGGCAGTGTTCAAGGCCAGGTTGGATGGGGCTTTGGGCAACCTGGGCTAGTGGAGGGTGTCCCAGCCTGTGGCAGGGGGTGGAACTTGATGGCCTGTGAAGTCCCTTCCCACCCAAACCAGTCTGGGATTCTACATCACAATTTTTTGGAATGGGGCAGACTGAAAACAAGCAAAACTTTCTACATGCAGGGATTATGCAAACACCCTCTGGCCCTTAGGGCCAACCTTTTAGTCACTGCTGATCGTGGCAAACACCATCAGCAGGAGCCAAGTCTGCGAATGCTCTGGGTTTGATAATGTGGCTTCAGAAAGGCTTTCTGAATATACAAAGTGTAAAGTGATGCTCTGACAGCCAAAAATATACTGAGATTTATATGCTTTCTTTGGAAGCTGGTTTAGGTGTGCTGTAGCCAACCCTGTATCAGCCTCTTAAGTCACCCAAAAGAGGCTGAAATGCTTTTGGCTCCTGTTCCTAAAGAAGTTTCTTCATCGCTCTGCGCTTCACCAGGGCTCATCAACGAGCCAGTCAGCATTCTTCTTGTTTGCTCAGCATCACCCGAATGCTGCTTCCTAATACTGTGAGGCTTGTCTAGAGAACAGTCATACAAAGAGGATCGCTTATCTTCCTGCACTTGAACAGAAGGTATTTAATTTTTAAGTAACTATTTTTGCCATAACCTCAGGCTTTTCCGCCCCCCCCCCCCCCCCCCCCCCCAGCTTGATCGTTGCAAACACTCCCCTTGCACAGATACTGGAATGAAACCGAATCCAAACAGAAAAATATGAGGGGTGGTTAGAACATCTCCCACCGTAGGCTGGGGGGATTAATTCCCATTGCCTTGCAGGGCACCTGTGCTGCTTATCATTTTGATTTTTGATGTTGCAGAAAGTGGGCTGAAGGGGGAGACTTCACCCTGAACTCCCTGGCCTCAGTACAGGTGCAAACCTGGAAGGAAATAAATCAGCCTTGAATTCTGGTCCGAAGGTCAACAAGTAAGAGTGATGCTGGAGCAGATGGGCCGAGTTCCTCAGTGTGGGATATCTTGTCCTCAAGCATCAGATGACCTCACCCAAGCCTCCAAGATGACCATCTCTGCAGCGACACCAGGGTAATCAGACCACGCGGTCTTCAGCTTGGCGTGCAGTCCAGTACCAAAAGGTTTCTCTCTGTGTGTGTAAAAGCCATAAAAGGTTAAATTACAGTGAATTCTGCTCCCAGGCTTATTCACTGATGTGCGGGATCAGATGTCTGGTCTCTACGTGCTGCCTCCCTGCTGACTGTAACTGTGGTGTTGGATCAGCGCCGGTTCGGAGGGAAAACACCCTCCGTGGCAGCTCAAGGGATTGCTCATCTAGTTATTTGAGCTCAATCCTGCTAGGGCAGGATATTCAGCTGAAAGTGTCATTGCAGACCGGCTGAAAACAATGAAACAAGGGTAAACTGCTGTTTGTTTTAGTGGTGGTTGGAAGACTATTTTTAGCTACTTTGAAATGCAATTTGAATGCATGCAGGTATAATAGCTACAGTCAGTGTAATGAACAAACCCTGTTTCTTTTTCCGTAACACAAAAAAAAAAAAGGTAGCTGAGGGGCGTATTGTGCTGGGAAGGTTCCTAACAGCTCTGTTACCCCGATTATTTACCAGATTTACCAGTCCTCTATCTTCTCAAGAAGCATTGAGCAAGCTATGCCGAGCTGCACAATGGGTATATTGTAGCTTGCGGTTCTGATGTAATTCCCACCAAACGCTCTTTCCACAATGAAAACTTGAAGTGACTTGAAACCAAACTCCTCGCCCTTTCCACCCCCTGCACACAGAGCTCTCTGAAGTTCAATAAACGTGCTCTGCTGGGCTCACTCAGCACAACCGCTCGCTGAAGCCCCGCAAAAGTCCCAGTGTCTTCTGCTGAATAGAGACTATAATCGGCACAATGCTCCTAATAAAGGCTATTCCTCATGGTCTTTGCCTTGGATTCTTACTTTAGGGTTTGCTTGTAATCTTCCTTAAATTCCATGTGGCTAACTTTCTTGCTAAACATGCCATCCTGTTTTGGGGAGAAGCAAAATAAATTTGAGATAATGAAAACTAAAAGCCTTCTGCTCGCATTGCAAGCAAAGAAGTGGCTTTGGACTTGTCTGAATGCTTGTGTGGCACAGGGAAATAACCGGCTGTTCGGGAGTCTCAGGAAAGAGACTTATTCCTATGATAAGATAACTTTTACAGGATGGAACTTTATCTGGGCATTACGGTGACTTGCAAGCGTAGATATGTCAGGGACTTGTTTCTTTTAATAGCCATGCATTACTGACGGGGAAATTCTCTGCTGCTTTCCCCACCAAAAGGCAGCAGCTCTGCTAGCTGCCCGTGCCCTCATCTCTCTCTTCTTTTTCCTTTTCCCTTGTAAAAGAGTTTGGCATCTCCTTTTCCCATTTCCAACAGAGCCTGGTTTTGGGTCTCCCAGGTAGAAAGAGGAGGCTTGCTGCAAAACTGTGCCGAAAAGCTTGAGATTGGGCTGGGATACAGGTAGTGTCTGAAGCAGAGGGTTGTGTGGACACAACTACCAGCGACCAAAGGGTCTCCACTTCAAAATGGTTTTTTTTGCAGCGATGTCTGTTGAGTGGCTGGTGGTTGTTCTTCCTTGCACTCCTGTTCAAGTTCAGGTGTGCAGGTGCAGGCACACCTGCCTGTTCCTCTGCTCACAGCTGAAGATGAGAGCATCACATCTGCGTGGTATTTAATGTTGGTGCTGCCTTTGAGGTTTGGGGGCAGATGAAGGTGGCTGCTTTAGTCAGAGGGTTCTCCCTCTTTGGGCATTTGCTTATCTGTAGGAAACTCAGAAGTCATTTCAAAACCTCTCCACCCACTCGGCACCCGAGGAGGTGCAGAGCGGAGGGAGCTGCCAGGCTGGCTGCAGGCTGCTAGCTCAGCTGTGGCACGGCTGAGGCCGTAAAATCTGCTGATCTCATGATGAAGTAACTTCTGCACATGAGGCCGATAAATCCATGTGACTTCATGGTGCAGCTGGAGGAGCCTTTGGGTGCTCAGGGAAGGAGGGAATGAAACGCCGAACCGCGTTCAAACTTTCCGTGTCTCCCTTAAATGTCTTGAGTGCTGATGCTTGCGGCGTTTCCCAGGTCAGATCTTGGGAGCGATGGGAAATTCTCAGGAAGCTTTGTGATACTCAGCCTAAACTTCCCTTTCTTTTATGTCCTTCTATAACTTAATACCCTTGTGCCACAACACAGCCTGGCTTCCTGCTTGGTCTTTCTACTCTCCTGTTGAATGGGGAGCTGCTATCAACCCCTCCCAGACAAGGGAAGGGACACATTTAGTTCTCAATCTGACCACTAACATCAGTAAGTCGGAACCTCTCTTCAGGCCGTGATTGAAGACACAAGCCTGAGTTGGAATTGTGTTTATAGCCAGGGAAATCTCTGGACTCAAGGTCCTGAAAACTTATTCCTAGTAGCTTCCAAAATGATTGCATATGAAAATAACAACTTAATAAGGACTCATCCTTCTTACTGCTTTTAGTGGGACAATTGGGGTTTGGTGTGCTGGTATCATGGGTTTGCTGCTGGGAGGCCAGAGCAAAGCTGTGTGCTTTCCTTGCAGGAGCTGCAAGCCCAGATCCATGTGGGTTTAGTTTTGCTATTATTAAGCCATATACTAACCCAGAGTGGGTTTTTTTTTTTTTGAAACACCAGTGTTACTGCTCATTGTCCCTTTTTGGAAGGAAAGCACGGGTGCCTAGGTGTGGTTTTTCTCTGTGACACCACCTGCACTTGAGCATCGCTTAAGCAAAGCCCAGATATTCCAGGACTTGACAGTGGGCAATTTTCAACCAGGCAGACTACAAAACCAGCCTTTGTTTCAGTGCTCTCTGCCACATACTCATTCTTTCATCCCTTTTCTTTGGGCAAGATCACAAAATCTGTTAGCTTGTATTTCATGAAGATGTTTGAAGAGCATGTATTTACTTAAAAGATCATAAATATCCTCAAGTTTAAAAACCTTCACAGAAGTGATTAACATTTTGCTGAGACAGTTTCGGAGCAGCAGAGTTTAAACGGTGCTTGAAGTACAGGAATTTACAACCTGATTTTGAAGAGCCGCCCGTCGGAAGAGAAGGCATTCATGCGGGGAGGAGATTTCGGGGTGTTGGGGGGCTTGTGAGTTCTTGTGATGGTTTGTGCAAGCAGAGGGATGGCATTTATACGGCTTAGTCATCTCAGCCTCTTAGAACTAGGAGAGGAAACTGCAGGTGACTGGAAAGGAGCAGATTCAAAGTGAGAATCTGTAAAGTTGAGCTGGCGGGGGGGAAGGTTTTGGGGTGCAGCACTGGCTCCTGCCAGAGTGAGCTGCAGTTTTCCCTGAGTGGGAAGCAGTGGTGGCTTCTGCAGCAGCACTGGAGCTGCTTGTGCACAGATTGCACCTGCACGGGTGTTTGAAACTGGTGTTGGAGCTGCTTCTGCTTTTCTGCTACTCCTTCTTTCCTAAATAACTGCTGCTAATACTGGCTGAGGGCTCTGAGTTTCGCAGCTGCTCTGAAGTACATGGGGAATGAGTAGCCACCATGAAATTTTGTGGCCTAATTCTCATAGCAGAGCTCCTGTGGAAGCTGTGAGCACTTGCTGCTTGCGTGCAGCAATCTGGTTTTCCCCTCTGTGCTGTATCTGTGACTGCACTGACCAGAAACGCGGGAAGGATGAGCACGGAACAGACTTTGCAGTGCAAGTTTTGATTTATTTACTACCCTCAACCCATAAACAGCCCTTAAGCACCTTGACTAAAGCCCAGCTTTGGTTCCCAGTTTAAATTATATGGTGGAGCATTTATTATGTATCTGGCTATCTGTATTGTTCTGTGGACTAGTACATGAGCCCTGTGGTGACTCCAGACCTTCAAGAGGGTAGCCAGACCCCTCCAGGGAACCTGCTGCTTGCCCGCAGGCTGGCTGGCACGGTCACTGTTGCAGCCAGTTCTCCTGTGCACCACAAATGCATCTGCAGCTCCCACACATGCAAGCCAAGGAGAAACCTGAAAGTGCATCTGGCGTTGCATGTCAAGCTCAGTGCCTTGTTGGTTGTGTTGCTGCCTCTGGGTGATGGCTCCAGGTAACTGATGTAAATACCTTTGCATTCTGCTTGCCTTTTTGTTGTTGTTTTTTTTTTAATGGCGTGGTCTAAAAATAAGGTTGGAATGTGCTTCAGTGACTCAGGGTACACAATCTGCAGCACCAGGGTGGTGACTGTGTGCAGTTGCCCTGGCAGTCCTGCCAGAGGTCTCCACCCAGCTGGCACCAAAGCTGCTGCAGAGAAATTGGAGAGAAGGGGCAGTTTAAAGCCAGACATAATACGACAGCATGAGTTAACTGCGGGGGGGTTCAGGCTACCCTGGAAACAAGGTCTCTTGAATGTTCTGCAGCTTAGCTGGCAGATGCGTCCCGCAGGATTTCACGTTCTCTCAGCCAGGTAATCGTTTCCTTTAATTGGAAGGAAATGGAGCTATGCGTCTCTAGGGCTGCGCTCTCCTTCCAAAATCCTTGACCAGTTTAAAACTAGAGCAGTTCAAAAGACAAAATACTTCAGCAATTAATGGATCTTCTGGTAAAGACAGAGCTGTATCTGAGACATGTGCCCTCTCTCCTAGAGCCGTACTACACGCTAGTTGCTGTTAACGTGAGACACAGATACCCGAGAAGAACACAACCAGTCATGCCATCCTTTTCATTGAACGGCCGTGCTGCTTGCCTCCGAAATTTGGGCAGAAACTTGTCAGGGCACCAGGGCTGAGCCCACTGCTGCCCTGCTCTGCATGGCTTCATGCTCCAAGCCCTGTTTTTGCCGGAGACATACCTTGCCGTAGGAATGCTCCCTTCCCTTGGGGAAACCCTGGAGACTCAGAGCTATGGGGTTTCTGTGTAACAGCACAAATAGAAAAGTGGACACACTGCCTTCCCACCCAGATTGTGAAAAAAAAAAAAAAGGGGGGGGGGGCAAATTTACTTCTGCATGTCAAAAAAAAATATCAAAGTTCTGACACATGGGCTTGGGTTGTTTCCATCTGGAAACAGACATACCAAGATACTGGAGCTGGGGGGAAAATAAACCCTGAAAAACAAATTGCTCTCAATATGGACCTGAAAGTGAGGGTAGGACTTCTCTTGGTCTAAGTAGTGATGTGATTTTAAGCTTCTAGTACATTAAAAGTGGGCTGGAGCCCAAGGCTGGGTCCCGGTGACAGCAGCTCCGAAGGGTCTGTCACTGCTGGGCTAGAGCTGCTGGCAGCTGCAGGAGCGACATGAAGTAAAATACGTGGCCTAGTTACAACCTGTTGTAAGGAGCTATAATTTATCTGGGGAGGGACAGCATGAGGGGACATTTTGCAAATCTAAGGAGCTTATGGGCACTTTGGCAACTCGTTTATTGCTAAAGTTAAATGCTTTCGGTTCCCTGCCCCTCATCTGTGCTCATCATGCCGGTCAAGCTGCAGGTTATGCAGAATAAGGTGTGGAAAAATAAGCTGGATCGTTTCAACACTGAAATGTGGATAAACCCTTGTCCTGAGCAAGAAGCAGAGTGAAGCCCAGTGCTTCCCATAGCTGCCTCTAAGGAACGTTTCTGCATACTGGGATGGCTCCTCAGGCAAGCTCCTCTCTGTGCGCTCTCGCCGAGTATTGTCCCACGCCATAGAAATCTGAAGGTCTTAAAGGAGGAGGGAAAAAAAAAAAAGAAAAAAATTGCTGCACTTAGGAAAAAATTCAATAGCTTATTCAGCTGTTAAGCTACTGATGCAGGAAGTGTAAAAGAAAAAAGGAGCCTGCTTTGTTCTGCCCAGACAGGGAGTAAATGCCATCGCCCTAACAGCCTTTTTCTGTTGCAGAAAAGCATGAGGTCATCTTTAAAAGCAGTAACGACCGAGTGGCTTTACACTGGGTTACCAGTCTCAGGCTCCCCCCTTCATGTTGTCCCCCCCTGCTTTCCTGGCACCAGCTCGGCTCGGTGCAGGGTTGCTCTGGCAAGGTGCATGGTGCTCCGCACCTGTGCTGGGGCTGCCGGTGGGTGCCTGGCCTCAGTCTTGGGCCTCAGCAGAGGGGCTGCAGGCTTTTGCCTGGGAGGGAGCTGCTCCATAGCATGGGCCTTGGCTGCTCGGTCTCCCAGCACGGCAGGCTGCGAGCTGGGGGGGTCCAGTGCCCTTGGGCTACCGGGGAAGGTTGCTGAACCAGCGTTGCCTGTGATTGTGTGGGAGATGGTTTTATGCACCTCTGTGGCTCCAGAATTGATACCATCTCAGTGATGCAGGGCGTTTCACCCTCCAGTGAATGCATGTGTGCTGTGGTGAAATGCTGCTGGTGGTCAGGCTGCTCTTTAAAAGCACGGTTCGGTCAAGGCTGAGATCCAGGGGCACATTCTCCCCCAACCATCTTCCTGCATCCCTTCGTACCTTGTCCCACTGGCCCCATGATGGGAGGATGGCTGGAAGATGCTGCGGGGTGTGAGCTGCACAGGCTGCTGGAGATGTGCTCTCCTGGTGCTTTCCATCGAGACAGGGACATCCATAAGCACCAGTCTCATGGTTGTATTTTATCTGGGGGTGGGAAGACAAAAGAAGCATAACTCCGGCAGTTACTCGGATGTTCACTTGTTTGTTTAGCCTGCTAGGAGTGGCTGCTTCCAGCTATGAGAAGCATGGGAAGAATTCAGAAACTAGAGGGATCAGTGCATATTTCTTTCCTAGCGTAATGCTTCCTGCTGTTCGTCTGGAGAGGCTGCAGGTGGGAGCGTGCAGGTGGCACTGATTGCATAAAAAGAAAAAGGGTTTTGTGCAGAGGTCAATGAGTAACAGTTTTGGGTGTAAGCCTTGCAGCGCAGCGGCATACGTCTCAAGGCGCAGATCAGAGGCGTGCTAAGGCAAGCCCAGTTTCTTGGCACGCTGTGATGCCGAGGGTTGCAGTTTCATCCTCGTGACCTGGATCCTGTTGTAATGTTTCGCTGTGGCGCCAAGGGTAGGGTTATGTTGGGTGGGCAGGTGGGGTGAGACAAAGGGTCCCACCGTGCATCCTGCGGGATGGAGCAAGATGTGGGGTGCACAGCCGAGCCCCGTCCTGCAGCGACCTTGCTCTGTGCCGCAGGGCTTGTGGGATCCCTCGTCTCCAAGCGGAGCCGGGAAGTGCCGCTGGGACAGGGTTGGGAAATGGATGAAAGGGCTGAGTGGGCAAAGCCCTGCTCGGAGCCAGACCAAGATGCTTGATGGAGGAGGTGTCTGCTTCGACATGGAGCTTGTGCTGAGTCACAGCTCGTCAGAGCCAGTGCTGCTGTCACCGCTGCTGCTGCACGCTTCTGACTCAAGAGCTGCACTGGTTTTCGTTGGGTTTTTTTCCCCACTAAAGTAGCCCGAATCATTACCTTTGCAACCTACCTGGTACATGAAGAATTAGCTTGTGAAAAAGAAAACCTCAGTGAGAAGCGGAGCTGCCTGCTCTGTAGTCAGAAGCCAGTCCTGCTTTGACGTCAGAGGGCTGTGCAGAACAGATACTCGGTGTTGAAAGTGCAAAACAGTCCCATGTAAATGCCCTTTTCACGCTTGCCTCAATGGAAACATTGGAGCACCCTGCTTTGTAAACCTTGAAAAACTACTTTTGCTGAAGGTATATGAAGAATGTGAACACAAGAAACCTGCTTTTGCAACGCTTATTGTGATCCTTTAAATTCTTTTGTTCAGTCATGAAACCTGATCTAGAAGAGGCCGTTTGTGGTTGTTCTTGAGTCAACGACTGAGCTGAGGCGGGACATAGTTATGAGCATCCTGACCTGCTTTCAGTTCATAATATGCAAACCAGTTTAAAACAGCAAATCCTGATCACTCCAGAATTTATCCTAACTTAACTGTTGGAACTCTGTCCTCCAGTGCTTTTCCTAAAATAGGCAGAAGTGCTAACGGGATGTTTGTGTTGCAGTCAAATCGTAACTCGGGACTTGTTTGCTTCATTCTTGAGTCTGCTCTGCCCCTTGCCTGCACTCCTGGCCCCCTGTTTATTTGCTGCAAGGTTTCATAACCCTCCCTCACTGCTGCTTTTGTTGGCGTTGACCTTGAAACACAACTGAATAATATATGTCATTGTCCGTGCTCTCATGTTTTCTTAATTTTCATTAATTTTCAGTGTTTAACTTGCTGCAGCAGTATTTTTCATACACCGTCCTGCAACCAGATAGGTGTGGCACCTTGCTGCAGCCCGAGCCCTGTTAATACCTCCGCGGTCTGGGATCTGCAGCCGCCTGCCAGATTGCTCCGCTGCTGGAGGAACAGGGACGGCAGCCCAGAGAGTTGCAAGACCGTCTGATGACTTCAGCCCTCCTGGAATCACTTACATGACAGCGTGAAAAATGCACACCCAAATTAACGTTGCCTTAACGCAATAGGAGTCGTTTCCGAAAATTGGGTTGTCCTCTCTGGGCAGCGCTGCCGGGGAGAAGCGGAAGATGGATTAGCTGCGAGGGCAGAAGGTGCTCTGGCAAAGATGTGGAAGATTTATTTCCTGCTGAATGATGTCTGTTCGTAACTCAGCAAAACGCGACTGGCGTCGTCATTCTGTTGAGTCATGAGTAGATACTGGGAAAGGAAAAGTCAGCCACTCTCTGCGGGCAGGGGCAGCAGGAGGTTGGTCATGGCCAAACACCAAAGGCTTCACCCGTCTTGCAGGAAGGAAGCCTGGCTGTACAGATGATTTCTCTGTGGTCAGATGACAGAGCAGAGGCAGGGGGATGGATGTGCACAAGGCCTGGGTGTCCTGAGTGTCCTCTGCTTCCTCCCCAGGCCCAGCTGCAGACATCGGCTCCCTGTCCTTTTCCAAATGGTGATTTGTTTAAAACATAAAGGTTGGAAAAGGGATGATGTAGTTGCGTCCCGCATGTCATCCCGATTTGCATCACACATACTGTACCCTGCATGCTTCTGCGTGGCTGTTTTCCAAATACCTTTACCTCACAAGTTATTTCCACACCCCTATAAGTCTGCTGAATGACATCTTTAAGGTTTGCTTTGGCTTTTAAAAAAACCCAAGGATGCCCTTCACGTGCCATGCAGCAGCCCACTGGATCTTTTTGTATTGATGGTCTCCAGTTGCTAATGACGTGCTTAGTTAATTATTCACCAACGTTAACAAGCCGTTTTTAAACTCCTGCTGGGCAGAGCACTCCTGGAGCATGGCCGGTTCCCCTACCCAAGCCAGCAGCTCGAACTCAAAAACGCTGCAGGAGTTTGACAGTTACTGCCCTGCAGCAGGACTCTCCCCATGCTGTACATAGCAAAAATGCATCCTTCCTCCAGCCAGGCTGTTGTCCCCAGCACCGCAGGGTGCTGTGGAGACAGAGACACAGGCTGTGCGACTCCCAGCGCTGTGGCAGAAGCAGAAGTTCCCTTAAGTAACTCACCCTCAGCTGATTCATCAGCCTTGTTCCATAAACAGGAAACTGGGAAAGTACAAGCAGGTGATCTTGTGCTGGTGCAATCATAAATTATATCTGATTGCTTGTATTTTTTTTTTCCTCCAGCTGCCTGCTAACTCTTTATCCAGGTGAAGAATTGTTTTGTCAATGAGGAGTGAACTGTTTGCAGTGGGGAGGTCTTTGAAGTTCACAGTATGGATTTGGAAAGAGCCTGACTGAGACGGAGCTCTTCCCGGTCCTGCTGCTGCCTATGCTGTTTTGCATGCTTCATGGTAACTGCCCCCACCGCAGCACGTGCTGTTAGCAGGGATTTCTTTGGAAATGCAGCTGATCAGATGGCCACAAGGGCAAAACTTTTGGCCTAACGGACAAAACTTTCTGGCTTTTTCCAGGAATTAATGACATACATAAAAATTGACAGTAGCACTCGTGCAGCTGATGTCCAGCTCCTGCTCAGCCTGTGTAGGGAATCAACAGCAGGGCTGAACGCAAGCTGCAGTTCTGAAATCCCAAAGAACTCGGAGGGCTAGGGTCTATATAGCACTTGATGCTGAAGGAGCAAAAGGAGCAAAGCACTTGATGCTGAAGGAGCAAAAGGAGCAAGCTGTCTCCCAAAATAAAGTGTTATGACCTGGAGGTGCTGCTTTCTCATGGAAAAGAGACCAGAGCGGAGTGTACCCCGTGCCGTGTCAGGATGGCTGGGATGAGCACCCGTCCACTGTGCCAGGCAAGGCAGCTCATTGTGTGTGGATGGGCATCCCAGTGTGGAACTTTGGGTGCTGGTCAAGCTTGTTGTAGGACTCTGAACCCTTTGGCTAAAGACACGGTGCCGTTTCACCAAGGCCCAAGTCTGAGCTGAGGTGTGACACCAGCATTGCCAGTGTGAGGACATCCTGCTCTGCTGCAAACCATCCCAGCCTCTCGCAGCATTGTGGCTTAGAAATTCGGGGCAGGAGAGGAGGATCCTTCCCCGGAGACCAGCCTGGTTTCTTCTCCCAATTTCCATAGTACCAAGACTTTATTTCAACAGCATGGCTTCCCATATCATCCTGACTAATGTCTTCCAGGACTCTAGAGGCAGAGATTTCCGAATAACCCTGCTAATTCAGGGAATCGTCTCATGGCAGAGTCGGTAATGCTGGCTGAAGTACCGTTTGTTTTCTCCCACAGCATCCAGCATTGCAAATGAAACTCAGTTGCCGTTCGGGGATTGGAAAGTGCAGCACATGCATGCTGCTGCCAAGCAAAATAATCCCCGAGAGTGCCGTTGCGGTCTGGAATAAACTCCCTTAATGTCTAAACATAGGTGAGAAAGCTCAAGTCTGCTAGGATTTTAGATGGGGCAGACACTCCCCCCTTTCTTCCCCCGCAGTAAAGGCAGCAGTTCAGCATCTGCTTTGAAGCTGCCAGTCCCGGGGAGAAGACTGAAGGAGCCTCTAATTAAAGCTAGCACAGAAGGACTGCAGTGGGCGGCTGGCTGGGGCGCCAGGAGCGCCGCTGGTATCTCACCCTGTGTTTGCTTTGGCTCTTTCCTCCGCCCAGCATCATCTAATGGTTTGTCAGGCGGCGGGAGGTGGGAGGTGCGAGGTGGTACTCGCTGCAGCCCTCTCCCCCTCTTCCCCGCCGTTACTGAGTGGTCAGGGACTGAGTCACTGCCAGGCAGGGCAAGGAAGTGACTTTTCCTGCCACCTCTGCAGCAGCCCCATGGAGATGATCATAAAGAAACGACCTGAGAATTGTGTCTGGCCAAGAGAGTCCGGCTGGGATGGCATGGCCAGAGCTGCCCTCCACTGTGCTCAGCCCTGACTGCTGCCCCACGGCTCTGGCCTGAGTGACAATGATGGATTATATTGGTTTCATAGACAAACTTCTTCAGTTGCCGCTGTTAAATTTCAAGGAAGGTTGTTTAACCGCCTGCGTTCTCCCTGCCGGGACACCTGGCTGCAGCAGGGCAGTTGCAGGGACGTGGCCCCAAGTGTGGGTTGCACTCGGCCAGGTGACAGGCACATTAAAGCCCTACAATCGGCATGGCCGGGGATGGGCGCAGAGTTTGGCAGCTGGACGGGGTCTGCAAGACCCTCAGAGACCAGACTTGGTGCATGGAAAGGAGTGTGCTTCAGCAAAGCTCCAGTCCTGCTCTGACTCCAGCTCACCCTGCAGTGCTCTTCTCCTTTGCGTGTTCAGCCGGGCCTTTATTTTGCACCATTTTTGTGGAAGGTCCACTTGAGACATGAGCTATTGGTGCCTCTTGTGCTTTCGTATCCCCCTGTGCCTCGCTGCCTGTCCCTTGCTTCCATCCTGTGCTTCGGCATCTGAGAAAACTCTGCCCCTTGCCCGAGCCCTGACTCACCACCTGCCACCCAGCCTGGGACCGTCCGTCTCTCTTTCTTACTCTACTTTTTCCTGGGACATCGATTTGCAAAATGATGGATAAATAGCATAGGTCTGAGTTTGTACAGTATTGAGCGTTTCTAGTTGCTGCTTGGAGCCTCTTTGTGCAGAGGAAATCCTGACACAGGGGTCAGGGCAGGATGAAGGGAGCAGTGCAACGAACAGATAAAAAGTGAGGTGAACATCCAGGAGCTGCGTGTGGTCACGGTTGAGCAGCGTACCCATCCGCCTTCCCCCTGCCTGACTCGCTCCGAGCGGTGCGTGGCAGGTTACATGGGCTGGAAAATTTCTGTTCGCTTTTCCAGTCAGTCAGTTGAATGCATCTGGCAGGACTTTCTGCAGAAGTTTCATTTTTCCCCTCTCGTTGGCAAGTTTCTCTTTGTTGTTTTTTTAATCAAAGAAAAAAAAAGCCTGAAGAGAGTGCACCAAGAGTGCCATTTAAAGGAAAGGAGAACTTGAAGCAAAATCAGGAAACGTTAAGTTGGTGTCATCAGCTTAGAGCTCGTGGAAGCCCTTTGCACGTGGCTGTTGGTGAGGACACAGTACACAACCCTTTTTGAGATGGTGCCTGGTGCCCCAGCGGCTTCGTGCACGATCCCAACCCCCCCCTCCCCCCTTCTTGTTTTGCAGTATTCTTGCGTGCTGGGGCCTGGAGCCGATGGCAGACAATGTCAACCACTAACAACATAGCGCAGGCCCGGAAGCTGGTGGAGCAGCTCCGCATCGAAGCCGGCATCGAGAGGATCAAGGTGAGCATGGGAGCTGGAGCAGTACGACACGTGCTGTGTCTGGGGTGGGGAGGGATGGAGCAGGAAGGGTCCCTGGGCAAGTGTTTTGGGTTTTCTCTGAGCACGTGCATGCTGCTGCGATGTCTCTAGCTCAGATATTGCAGTGTTTCTAGATGAGACCCCTTCCTACGGGCATTGCTTGTACCAGGAGGTGACTTCAGAGCCTGGGCAGCTTCTCTGAGGTGTTAGAGGTGACCACAGGATCCAAGGGTAGACCAGCCACTGGAGTAAGTTCCTGGAGCTCAGCTGGGCACATGCAGCCCCTGAAGGCACCAAAGCTGCAGGGGCCAGACCCAGTAAAGCTCTGCAGGTCATGCTCATGTGTGCCTTGGTCTTGTTTCCCTTTTTTTTTTTTCAGGATGGCTTTGCTGTCATATGCGGTTTCTCTCAGAAAGTCGCTGCCTGCACAATTCTTTCTCAGCTGCTGCTATTCCCATTTCTTGTAAATGAAAAGGGATGGTGGCATGCCTTCACTCTGGTTCAAGGCATGTTTGTGGTAGAACCAGGGAAAGTTAATTCCAGGAACCAGCTCGGTGATTGCAGTACCCAGGCTCATTCAGCCACGTGAGCTCTGGAGAGCAGCCTTTGCTGGAGACAAATATTAGCATGTGGGCAGCAAGTCCCAGCTCTGTGAGCGGGAAACCCCTGGGCACTCTCTGAATTTACACCTCTTGAACCATGGAGGAACCGGGAGTCACCCTGCTCCGCTGCCCATCCCTCCGAGAAACTACCCAGGAGGGGAGAGATGAGATCTGTTCATGGAAAGCCACTTGTCAGTAAGTCACGCAATGGAAAGCCCCGTGCATGGTAATGAAAGGCACACCGAAACTGAAATACTGTAAAATACATAGGTGTTAAATCCACCTGATAGTTTTTAATTTAGTTTCCTGGTCAAAGAATGTTTCCTTTGACTTTCAGTCCCTGGTAGTTCTGCAGCAGCAGATCCTCTGTCATCTCTGGTTTAGATGTGCAGGAGGAGCTGCTGCTGCTTCGAGTATCTTTTCTTTTTTTAAAGCTGTGAGGTTTTGTAGCTGGTTTTAGGGCCACCACTTTCCAGACTCCAGCGGTGCACCCAGCAGCGAGGCCATTTTAGGGAAGACAAATTAAATGCCAGGTCTTCCCCCAGCACAGCCGTTGCTGACTCTCCTAAGAATGACTGTGTCTCAGCTCCAAGATCCCAAATGGCGCACGCTGAGGAGGAAGGAGGGTGTGCACATACTTACTGACCTTTGTAGCTGCAACTACCTTAAATGCTTTGCTGGGAAAGAACAACAGTGGTGGGACCACAACAAGCTGCTGTTTAGGCTGAGTGGAGAACACATGCTGTCTGGGTGAGCTTTCAATAAAGCCACGACCCGCAAACCCAGCTCTCGGGCGAGCGTGCCAGCTCCTAAGTACGGTGTCAAACAAGTGCCTGCTCCTCCAGCTCCTCCTCTCCCTACCTCGCAACTGAGTTGCCTGCAGATAAATGAGCTTATACGCTTCTGAGATGAGGGGACTGGGCTGCCCCGCAAGCTGTTGGCGAAGCTGTGGCAGCAGCGAGAGCGGCAGTGTGAGAAATGCCCTTCGATTCCTCCCCGCGAGGTCTGACAGAGCATCCGACGCTGCAGCCGGGCAGAGCCCTGCTGCCACGCTGCGATTTTTCCCCTCCCTGGCCTGAGCAGCCCATATGTCTGCTAGAGAAGGGCCAGGCCTTTCCTAGCGACTGCATCTGGCTCTTCCTTCCCTTCATTCCTGCAGCTGAAGCTTTGAGAGGAGTGAGGAGCTTTCCAGCCCACTTGCTCTCATAACAGGTTCAGCCGCACTCCCGGCAAGCTAATCTCTTTCTCCTTGCTTTGCTCTGAGTTTAGGAGTAATTACTGTCTTCTTTGAGTAATAGGTTTGAGGTAGTGCCTTGACCTTGTCTCTGCAGAGCTGTTGGATCCTAATGTACATGATAAGTATGTGTAAGTGCAGGCCAGCAGCAGTTGGTGTTCATTAGAAGTGTTCGTTACTGGTTAGGAATTTAATACTTAATATTGCAATAATACCTAGAGACTCCCACAAAAGTCCAATGCGGTCTCTGGAGCTGCTTTTCCAGGAGACACCAGAAAAAGGAGGAGGAAGCCCCCACTGTGGCGTGGAAGCACAGATTAACTGCTTCGCCCAAAGCTGCAGAGAACCCGGGTTTTATCGCAAGTGCCGTTTCTCCTCCTCGCTTTGGGGTTTTATCACAAGCACCATTTCTCCTCCTCACTTTGGGGGTTTATTGCAAGCGCCATTTCTCCTCCTTTCAGTTGCTGCTGGAAAGTTTCATAATTAGGGCATGCAACTGCACATTCCTGCTGGGCAGGTTATATCGGCAGCGGCCATGCTGGCTGCGTGCTGCAGCATCCTCTGTGAGGCTGCAGAGCACGGTGACCCCTGGTAGTGCCGCAATGAGAGCGGGGAGGTGGCGTGTGGGAGCTTTTCATGCCCCCAGATCACAGCTCGGCTCAGCTGGGAGGGGGTGAGTTGCTGTGGAGATCCCGGCAAGGGACCCACTGCCATAAAGCTCTGCGGCCACAACAGGTCACATCTGGGCCTTCCAGATTTGGTCTGGTTGCATCATATGTTTTGTGTTTGCCTTGTGATCAACCAGTTATTAAGTTAATTAAAAAAAAAAAAGGGGCTGCTGTCAGTCCCCAGAGCTGCTGGCACCTCCCTGCCTGGACTCTGCTGGTGCCTCCCGCCCTCCTGGCAGCCAGACGGTGCTCGCCCACCACCGCTGTCCCCTCTCAGCCCGGCCGCTCTGGGCTCTCGATTCCCAGAAGATGTCTTTGAACTAAAATAAGCAGACCCTTAAGTAATAGTTTCTAACTGTTTCAAAACCTCCATTTTTAACATCAGAGGATGGCCGCTCTCAAGCAGGCATTTTTTCTTTTCTTTTTTATCCCAAAGCCCTTAAAAAAGAGGACAATAATACCTTCTTTTAAATCTCTTGCTGTCAGCTGGGAGTAGTTTTCCCATCGCTTTATTTATGTCAGACCTTACAAACTTTTTTCTGTGACAATTTCCCCTTTTCATTAGTCACCATCTCCGAAGTTTCTGTTATGAAAAGCTGAACGTTGGGTCTCTTCCTCCCCACGGAGCCCGGAAAACAGTCGGCAGTGCTGCGTGGACTGAGCTCTGCACCCTCACTTGAATTTTCTCACTAACCTTCTGCTTTCTTGCAACATTTAGGTCTCGAAAGCATCTTCTGAGCTAATGAATTACTGCGAGCAACATGCCAGGAACGACCCGCTGCTGGTTGGAGTGCCCGCTTCGGAGAATCCTTTTAAGGACAAAAAGCCTTGTATCATCCTATAGCTTTCCTCGCTCCGACACGTGCGATCTCTCAGGCAGGGCACCGTTCTCCATCAACTGAAACCAAGCTACAAACTTACAACTGCACCGAAGGGTAAACACTAAATGTTGGATTCAAATAGAACTTAAATCTCAAAAAAAAAAAATAATATTGCAAGTGGTTTAGGGAAGGATGGCTGCTCCTGGGCAGGTGCCACACTGAGAGGGGTTAAAATTTAAAAACAGGAAACAAAACAAAACAAAACAAATCTGGTTTGAGGGGTGGGGGGAGTATTTTTAATAGCAACATTCAAAATTGGTACCGGGGTGGTGGAGGCAGCAGGGAGTTCATTGCATCTGCCAATGAGATGCAAGATCTGAGTAGCAGGACCTCGCTGGTGGAAGCTTTGAACAAATCTCTGAGTGGGTCTGATGCAATTAGTTTCCAATTAGCGCATTGTTGCAAGAATTTGCTCTGTTTCTTGAGAGGGAACAAGGGAGAAGAGTCCAGGTGAGGAGCTATTTTGTACAAAACTAGTACAAAAAAAAACCCAAAACACTAACCAAAACACGGCTCAAAAATCGCTGTTGCAAATGGATGAACCGGGGCTGGGGGGGAGGAGGGTGGAGGCCGGGGGGTCCTTCCCTGTGCCGCATGGCTCTGCTCAGACGAGGGGACGGCACCGCAGGGAAATACTCTCTGGCATCAGATCTACGGATCTGTAGGCCAGGGGAGTTTCCATGAGTGGCATTAGGAAGCCCGAGGCATGGGAGAGGCAGGGGGCGAGCCACTCCAATGGCTTCTGGGGTTTCTCTGTGTTGTTACCACTGTTTTTCCCCAAACGGGACTGTACCCGGGGGGGGGGGGGGCGGGGAAGGGGCTTTCTGTTGTGCAGCATCACAAGAGAAATCTTTTAAAATTGGCCTTTTGGAGAGTCTCAGTCCAAAACACTAAAATTGGCAGATTTACCAGCATTTCCCATCTCCCTTTTTCTCACCAAGAGTGGGAAGTGGAATTTGTTCCACTAAACCCAGTTAATTCGGGGAGATGAGAGTAAGGCTGTAGAATAAATAGTTGGGTTCCCATCCCTTGGAAATCTTTAAATGCGATTACCGATGGTAAATGCACATGCTGCAGAGCTGGGGATAGCCCAGTCCAGAGCAGCCCGTGAGGAAAAGGGGACAAGCAGGTGAGCCTTCCTCCCGCTGCCTGCCACAGAGTCCTGTGGAGCAATGGCAGCCATGGAGCCCGGTGGCTCCGTGCCAGGGCAGACGGATGCTCAGGAGAAAGATCAGAGCTCAGGGATGTCCCACCACGTTTCCCCTCATTGCCGGAGCTGCCGCCCCGGTGTGCTGGGTGTTCTGCGGCCGTTGGAGCCGTGGGATCGCTCCCTGGCGTCCAGCTCTGCCGGGGAGAGGATGAGTCCGGAGTGTTGGGGTTAAGCGACCGAGCCCGGTCTGTGTCCGTGGGGCAGAGCCCGGGGCTCGGTGGCTCCTCAGAGGACGGCAAATGCTCCCTGTGGTAGGCAGAGGCACGTTTCAGTTTCCTAACTGGCACACCGGTACCCATTCCCGCTTACCCTGAACACAAGCACCCTGTGTAGGTGTCGGAATACAGGTGGTGCCAAGTTTTGGTTTTTGGAAGGATTAAAAGAAAAAAATTCCCCTGATGTGAAATCCTGGGACTTTTCCCATTCCCCCGGTGCTTTGGATTTGATTTGAAATGCCACGACCTCCTACTGGGATGGAAACTGCGCATGGCCGACCCCTCTGTGGGAGAGGGAAGCTCTTCCCATCGCCACGTCCACCAGGAGCACCCGGGAGAGGGAGGGAGGCTGGAGTAGACCCTCGGGTCCAGCTTTTTGGGCTCACGCTTTCTGTGGTGGTTCAGGTGGAGGGTGGAGACCCTGCAGTCCATACGGGACGCCGGTCAGAGTCGCTGGTCCAGGCAGGGCACTGGGAGGCATTGCTGACTGATTTTTGGAGGCTGATGGTGTTCCAAGGCACGGGGAGCTGCACAGGGTGTTGCCGGAGGCCAGTTCATGGTCCGGACTGGTGCGGGAGGCAAAGGCAGGGAGAGGAGCAGAGCCTGCGGCCATGCGGCTGGGACCCGGGGAGGGTGGGGGGGCATCTTCCAGGAGGAAGGGCTGCTCAGAGGGTCGTCCTCCCGCGATGCAGGGGTGGGCTGTGGAGTGTTGGGCTGAGGACAGCCTGACCCTCTTCAGTGCCAACCTGGCACACGGCTGGCTGGGCAGCACCGGCGGAGGCTGTGGTTGGCAGAGATGCTCCATTTACACTTCTTGGTTGCAGGTATCTCGCCATCTCACTTTTTTTAAGTACACGATCAATTGCCTTTTTAAACAAAGTTGGAAACCCCCCCACATTTTTAACACCAATGCAAACCACAGCACCTCCTGTGTACATCTTGCAGCTACTTTCCCGGGGTCCTTCACTGATGGGAGCGTTTTGAACCTCCCGTCTCCCCCCTGCTGTGTCACGGGCTCCTGTCCCAGCACCAGCCTTGTGCTGGGTTTGCTGGATCTCACCCCATCCCGACACGAGCACTGGCAAGGCGGAGCAAAGGGAAGTGGATTTATTTCCCTCTTCAGCCGAGTGTGTCCCCAGCCCTGCTCGCAGCCCAGCCTGGCACCACACTCAGCATCATCGGCCAGCCGAAGGCAGCGCAGCAACAGGCAATGCCTTTTTGTTGTTTTTTTTGGTTTTAAAATGTTTCATCCGACATAACTTCAAGCTCTTGAACGCCAATTCTGTAGCAGGAAGCCAGCACAGTCCTGAGGTGTGCCTGGGTTTTGCCGCAGCAGGGCTTTCTCTTCTCCATGAGGGAATTTCCTCTGTCCTTAATCTAGTACAGTTCCAGCCTTATTTTTCTACTCCAGATTGCTGATTCTTCCTCTATGTTAGAGACCAGTGCATGGTGCTATAGCCGGGGACCCAGGCGAGCGCCCGCGCTGCCTGCTTCGCACCGAGCGCACAGACGAGGTTACTGCAGGAGCAGCGTGACGCTTCTCCACTCGGGACACGGACAGGGGCTGCGTCCCTCCACACCTCATCATCGGCTCGCACTGCCCGAGGGGGCTTCCCCCTGCCCGGGCAGGTGCCAGCCCTGCCTGTGTCCTGCCCTCCCCAGCCCTCCGGGTTTGCTGCAGGCCGGCTTGGACCCGCAGCACCGGATGGGACGCTCTGCCAGCGAACATCATGGGATGCTCTGCCAGCAAAGCCAGGCCAGGCATCCCACAGTCCAGTGAATGGGGGTCAGTCTGCTGCCTCCTCCCTCGTCCTTCCACCCGCGTGGGCCATGTGCATGCCCAGTGTCTTGCCCGAGCTGTGCCGCGGTGCTGGAGGTGGGGCAAGGCGGCAGGTTTGCGTTCGGCATGCGGCTGGAGCTGGGAGAAGGGGACAGGGAGCATCTGCATGGAGTCCTCTGGGAGCCTGGGGACAGGGCTGGGGGTCCCGGCACGGGGATGGCGGTGGGCCACGGCAGTGGGCGGGGGCCTGCCAGCAGGTGCTGGTGTCTCTTGGTGAGTGACTTGTTAGGCGGAAAAAAATCCTCAAGCTTTTATTTTTTTTTTATTATTATTATTTTTTTCCTCGTCTGAGTAAATCTGTGATCATACTGTAGATGTTTTTGTATAGCATAAATATAAGTGCAAATTACAGTAGTTGCTTGTACTTTGTTATTGCATTTGCCAAAAAAAAAAAAGAAAAAAAGAAAAGGAAAAAAAAAAAAAGACACTTTTCCAGGACTTTTTAAGTGCTCCAGATGGCAAAGGGGGAGCGGGGAGCCGGGACCTGCCTTGTGCCGCTGGTGGGGCATGGGGCCGGTGGTGCAGCAGCCCTGGCTCCACAAAGGCCTTTTTTTTGGATGTAAACACATGCCCAAATCTGTCTGGCATTTCTTTTTAGCATGTGGTGAAGCCGTTGCCAAAAATAGAGAGGAGAGAGACTGAAAAAGAAAAGGGAGAGAGGAAATGTTGCTTCTATTTAATATTTTGGTCCATTTTCCTTGTCCTCCCCTCCCTGTCTCAGGGACCGTCCCAGCGGTGCAGCCAGAGCCGGGAAACGCCCGGGGACCCACACGGCACCCGCCAACGCAGCCGGGAGACTGACAGGCTCCGGCAATTTGGTGCCGGTGCCGGTGTCGGTGCCAGTGTCGGTGCCAGAGCCTCCCATGCCCGGAGCTGAGCAGACCCCCCCCTTCCTCTGAGTACTAAAAAAAGTCAACTTTATTTAACAAAGTAAAAATAGTGCATTTACTTCATTGAACAGAAGCCACGCATCTGATACTTGGCGCTCTTTATTTTTTCCTCTCTGGTCTATTATTATTTGCCAAACTCTGATCTTGTTGCCAAATGCAAATCAAGGTTTGTAAAGACTGTACTTAGGAAGTAATCAGTGTCTGTAACGTAGGCTCCTCATAACGTCTGCATTTTTGGATCTCTGATTTTTTTATTTCTGGTGTGCCATAGACCAATTTCTTGCACAGTGTTTAATATTTTGTGGAATTGTTGTTAAGAAGTGAATTGATAACACAATAAAAAGGCTCACTTTTCATTTTGCCAGATGTCCTGCCCAGCCTGTCCTGCGTCTTCTGCGGGGGGGGTGGTGGTGGTGGGATGATGACACCCAGTTCCCCTGTGCTCAGCTGGGGCCCCCGGCCACTCACCCCTCCAGGAAGGACCGGGCTGCAGGAGGGGAGGTCATTGGAACTGGGTAATGATGTCCGACCCTTCCTGCTGCTTCCTCTGGACGTGGGTTCGGTGAAGACCTTCTCACTCCCTTCATTGGGGCATTTTGGCCACCTGCTCCTGCCCTTGGGCATCCTGAGCGGGTGGGACAGGGTGAGGGATCCCCCTCCCTCTCCCTCTGCACCCCCCCCCGAGGATTGCAGCCCCTTTGGGATGCCCTTCACCCACCCTTGGGGGGGGCTGCTTACAGTACCCTGACGCTGCCCATCACTGGTGGCTTTCCCAGCAGCACTGGAGCCGGCGTTTGGCATCGCCTGCTTCCTGGGAAGCACCAGGACCTCTCATCCCATGGAACCACGACAAAGCAAAACCAAGAGCAGTGTTTTCTTCCCTTTCTGGAGAAAAGGAAGGGACCTCGCCTGCCCTGGCAGCAGCCCCATCTCCCTGCTCGGCTTCCTGGCAGCTCCCACCCAAGCAGCACCGGGGTCCAGTGCCAGATCTGGCTGGGGACACGGAGCACCGCCAGCCCTGGCAGCACATGGCTGCTTTCCCGGAAGGCAGCGGCCTCCGCACCGGCGGCTTTGGGGAGAGGTTTGGAGCAGCTCCTGCTCCCCCGACTCAGCAGGCATGCATGTGCTGCTGTGTACAGGCAGTCTGCAGCCACGCTTCCTCCGCATGCCTGGAATAGCTGGGATTTTTCAGTGTCTGACCCAAAACACTGAGCTGGGGAGGGCGGGTGGCAGTGGGACAGGCAGCTGGACAGGCAGCGGGCAGCCCTGGCTGCGAAGTGCCTGCCTGGCTCTGCTGGCTGCTGCCGCCGAAGGGCCAAGCCATGGTCCTCAGGCTGAGCTCCATCTCCTTGCACAGGGGATGCCGGACGCACAGCAGGGTCCCGGGGGACTGGCCCTGAGCTCATCAGCATGCAGGGCGGTGCAGGCAGGCAATGGCACGTCTGCCCGGCAGAGGCCAGGGAGCCACAGCGGGGAGATGCTTTCCCCATGTGCCTCTGCCCAGCAGCAGCTCAGGGAGATGTGGGCAGACGTGGGCAGACATGGGCAGATACGGCTTCACTGGAGCCGCTGTTCTGTCTCCAGTGGGGTTGGTGCCAGCCTGGTTCCCCCTGCAGCCAAAGGTCCCACATTGGTGTCCCACGGCTGGGTGGGGATGAGCAGACCTGCACTGATGGGCGGGGGTGGGGGGGGGGGGGTGTCCTGTACCCACTGTTTCACAGATGTTCAAACTCACTCAAATTCACTTAAAATGCATGTTGGGGAGGCTGGGAGCTGCTCTCGCCTTCCTGGAATCCTGCTTCAAAGCAAACCTGCCTGGCGCTGGAGCCTGGCAACACATGAAAGGCTGCCGGACCCACGCCGGCTGCGGCACAGACCGGGGATGGATGCCTGATGGCATAGAGCTGGGAGCGCAGCTAAAAATAACCCATCCTCCTTCACAGGGCTATTTTTAGCTTCTCTGCAGCTATAATTATCTGCCCTTGGCGTCGGGGTTCGGGGAAGCTGCTGGCACTGTGGCCTGGGGCTGCAGGGACGTGGCTGGGGTGGCGCATGGATGGATGCGGATCCAACCAGCCCTACAGGGGTTTGGCACCAGCAGAAGTGTGCAGGTGGCACCAGGGTGCACCGGCACCATGCAGCCCTGGGCACGTCCCACCATCCCTGGGGACCCAGGCAAGGGAGAGCCCCACTCTGACCGCAGGGATGCGGCGGGGCTCGGGGCCACCCACACCCCACCACAGGGAATCCCTGCGTGTCCCCCAGCCTCCACCACCTGCCCCCGCTACAGTGGGGGGATCCCGGGCCGTTCCTTTCCCCAGTGTGACGCAGGGACACCCACGACGCACTGGGACTGTGACCGTGACGCCACGGGGTGGCTTCCTGCTCTAGCATCCGGCCACCGTGTGCCATGACACGAGTCCTTGTGGTGGGAGGGGAGTGGGGACCCCACAACCCATCAATCACCAGAGACCACTCTGGTTCCGTGCCTCAGTTTCCCCAGTTTACAGCAGAGCCCCTCTCCAGAGCCTGTTTCCAGAGCGCAGGGATGGGGCCAGCCCTGCTGTCTGCCGCGAGCAGCCACCCAGACCAGACTCATAAATCAGCAGCTGTGGTCTCCCCACGCACTGGGCTCAGACGGAGCAGGATCTGGCCTGGCCCTGTCTGGCCGCAGCCGCCCCACAGCCAGGAAGGGCCCCTCCCCCCAAAAAACCCCACTGCTAAGCCCCCTGTTGCATGCACGTGTTTGTGCATGCATGCACATGCATAGCCCTCCCCTCCATGCATGGATGTGCAGGAGCCCAGTGTTCCGGGGGGGTGGGGGGTGGGGGGGTGTTTGCGCGCAGATGCATTTGGGTCCCTGGGGGTTACATCCACGCCCCCTCAGATCACCGGGACCTTGCACTCACAAACATGCACACAGTGGCTTCCTCTCCTCTTCCAGGGGGACCACTGTCCCCAAATCAGGGATGGGGACACACACACAGAGATCCAGCCCCCACCTTGACATCAACCCCAGCCCCACCAGGGGCAGGGGTCACCCCTTTCCCATGGAAACCGGGGCACATGCCAGGATGGAAAAGTACTGGTTGGCTTCAGGTGCATCCCAGAGCAGCCACGACACTCACCCTTGAGGGCACATGCATGTGGGTGCCGTGTGCCTCCAGGTGTGTGTACATGCTTGTGTTTTTTGCTTGCATGCGTCTAAGTCAGGTTCTTGGAGTGGGGGGTGGGGTAGCTGTCTCACACAGGGTGCATGACCAGGACCCATCCTGCACACCCGGGCTGGATGAGGCCCCGCTGCAAACACACAGACACACACTCCCCCCTGCCCCCGGGGTCTATTTATCGCCCAGCACTAATGCTCACGGCGTCGGGCTGGCCCTGGCCGGCTCCCCACACTGCTGGCACACTGGAACCTTGTGCCAAGGAAAGGTGTGTGGCCGCCAGCCCTGCTCCAGGGCCCCACTGCCATGGTGATGTGGGGGTGGGGGGGTGGCCATGGTGAGGATGCCAGTGGCCTTGGTGTCTGCGGTAGCCAGGATGCTGGGGTGGGGGTCACAGTGGTGGGGGGGGCACAGCTTTCACCAGAGAAGCTGAATCAGCCCAGGACCCCCCGTTCCCAGCCCTGGGGCCTCTCTCCCTGGCACCCCTTGCCACGGTGCTGGCAGGTGGCCGGGGGCGGGGGTCCGGCCATATGTGACCCCGCCAGCGCTGAATCAGCACACCCACCCCCCCCACCCCCCCCAGACTCCACAGCTGCACTCGGTGTCTGGGCCGGCTCTGGCCGGGTGGAAAGTGTGGCTCAGCGTCCAGCCGGGATCCCCACCGCCCCCATGCTCTGCCAGAACTGTGGTGAGTCAGGCTGGCCCGGGGACACCACCGAGACTGGGAGGGGGCCAGGGGGGCTGGGCAGCCCTGGCTGGGGGCTGCAAGGGGGGGAGCTGTGGGTACACAGGGAGGGGGTCCCATTGCCCCCTGGCTGTCTGGGGGGTTGTCTGGGGGGGGGGTGGGGGTGTGTGCGCGCGCGTGTCTGGGGGTTCCTGGGTAGTGGGGGGGGTCCTCTCCTGCCTGTGACCCACTGCAGGATCAGGCCCCTGGGGTGCAACACGCTGCCATCTGGGGGGGGGCAGGGGGTGTCTGTGTCTATGGAGCAGGTAGGGACAATGGGGGGGGTGGGGTGGGTGTGTGTGTGGCATCTGTGTGCATGCATGTGCATGATCCAGCACATGTGTGGGCGGTTCCATGTGTGGTCTGGGGTGGGCTGTGGTTGGGGCTGCACTGTGGGTGTCCTGCCCTACCGGGGTGGGGGGCCCTGGGGGGGGTGTGTGTGTGCAGGGCGCCGTGGGGCTGGCTGTGCTGCTAGGGGCTGCAGAGGGAAGTGCAGGGGGACGCAGGGGCTGCCACCCCTCCCAACCCCCCCCCACCCCAGGGCTGTGACTCAGCCTGGCCTGATGTACTCATCACACAGGTAGCTGCATGGCACAGGCATGGTGCGTCCTCCCTGGTGACACCAGGGACAGGAATGGCAGCACTGATCCCAGGTCAGGGTCACCAGGGCCTTGTGACCTGCTGCCTCACCAGTGAAATGAGTTTCAGGCAGGCTCAGCCTGCCCTCCAGCCCTTTCTCTCCTGCCTTTCCCTGGGTGCTCCCAGGGACCAACCCTGATGGGTGCCCCTGAGCTGGCGCTGCCTGTGCTATGCCATGCCGTGCCGTGCTGTACTGTGCCATGCCAGGCCCCTTGCCAGCAGCCCAGAGCACAGGATGAGCTGCAGCTGCATCCCTTGCTGCTGCCCCCAGGCTCACCTGGAGCACCTCACGCTGTTCCCCACCAGGGATGCTCAAAAGTGGGGGTCCCCATTCCCACCAAACCTCCACCCTCTGGAGCCAGACTCAGGGCTCAGGCTCTCCCTTTCCCAAATTGAGTTGTGGGAGGAATGACTCGGCCTTTCCGTAGATGGGGGAACTGAGGCACAGGAGGATTGAGCTGCCAGGAGCATGGTCAGGTGAAGAAGGCTCAGGGCTGTGACTCACCCCACAGCTTCCCAGGGCAGTGCTGTCCCTCTGTATCCCTCCCTCAGATTCCCCCACTTTAGTGAGTACAGCCTGGGGGCGCTGATGGCTGCAGGCAGAACTCACCCTCCCCATGGGGCTGGCTTCTGTCCCCCTGCCGGGGACCAGGGCCCCATCCTGCCCCCACTAAAGCAGCCCCTGGCTCCAAGCTGAGACCTGCCAGCTCATTGCAGGCATGGCTGGGCAGACCTGGTGGGCCAGGTTGGGTGGTCCTTTGCCATGTGTCCCCCCTGGCTGTGGGGTGAGGGGGCATGGTTTGGGGCACCCAGCCCAACTCCATGCATGGGGGGGTTATTGCCCCCACCAAGGCCCTACCTGGTCCCCTGGGACCTCCAGGCTACATCACAGGGGCACACGCTCCCACAGGCCCGGGGATGGCTCCAGCCTGTGACACTGCAGGTGGGAGGGAGGCTGGGGGCTGGGACCAGTCACGAGTGCCTCAGTGGCCTCAGCTGGAGCTGTCACACTCATGCCACTGTCCCTCCGTGCCTCAGTTTCCTCCTGCAGTCAAAGGAGGACACAGGGCATGTCCCCAAGATATGCATTACCCTGGGACAGCCACCATGTCCCCAGCAGATGGGACAGTCACCTCGTCCCCAGGCAGGATGGACATGGTGTCCCAGCCAGGTGGGATTGTCCTCCAGCTCCGTCCCAGCAGCCATGGGGCTGGCAGAGAGCCCAGTCCTTGGCCAGTCCTGGTGCCCCAGCAGGATGGGGTGTCCCTGGCCACATGGCTGGGCTGGGGCAGGGACTGTCACCCTGGCATGATACTGGTGCACACAGCATGGTGCCTGGGGATGTCACATGTGCATGCTTGTCTGTGTATGCGTGCATGTGTGTGCCTGTGGAACTGGGGCAAGAATGAGCATGGGTGAACTCAGGTTGGGGAGTGCTCTGACACACTGATGCCAGGATGCTCAGAGCAGGGCTTGCAGCTCCTGTACTGCACCGGGGCCCAGCAGGCACATGCGTGTGCATATGCATGCACATGCATGTGTGCACATCCCCATGCCCAGGCAGGATGGCTCCTGCCCCAAAGAGGGGCTCTGGAGACCTCTCAGGGTCCCCACTACCCATGGAGGGGGGAAACCCCATGCCCTCCCACCCCCCCACCCGCAGGTCGCTGCTTCAGTTTCCCCTGAGCCTTTTGGCTGCAGCACTCCACTCTCCATGTCCCCACATCCAGGCGCCCACCTTGAGGGGGAGGGGTGTGTGTGTGGGGGTGTTTGTGGGAGAAGAACCCAGGAGTCCAGGCAGCCTTCTCTGGGGGTGGGGGGGGGTGTTCACAGCTGCCCACAGTTTGTGGAGGTGTGAGGAAGATTTATCTGCACAGGTGGGGTGTCCTGCCCCACAGCTGGGGGAGGAAAGGGCCAGTCAGAGCAGCCCCCCCCCCCCCCCCCCAAGCCATGGGTGAGTCCTGGCAGGGGAAATTCTGGAAGCAGACAGGCTGGGGGCAGTGGGTTTCCTGGCCCCGGCAGGGCTCAGCCCACAGGTGGGTGGGAGGTCCCAGATCCCATGGCAAGGCAGCCAGAGGGAAGCTGCAGTTTCTGCAGAGAGGGGTGCATGTGCTGGATCCCTAAACCCCAGGTCAGCCCTCACCCACCGGGAGTGGGGGCAGGAACCCTGGGTGGGCTGTGCCTTGCTTTCCATCGGGGCAGGCATGGGCTCCCAGCCCCACCGTTGCAGCCATCAGGTTTTTTTCAATGGACAGACTCTTTTTCAGAGAAGTGTGTGTGGGAGTGCATGTGTGTGTGTTCCTCCTCCCCCAGGCAGCCTGGGGGGGCCATGCATGGGTGAGAAATGCTCCAGCCAATGCTCCCCCCAATCTATTATCTGCAGAGCCCCAGGAAGAGGTGGGGAGCACAGCTGAGGGGGCCGCCTCCCCACTCAAACTGCCCCCAGGAGCAGCTGATCCTGCTCCCCGTGGGAACAGCTCCAGCAGAGCAGAGGAAGGCAGACAAACATGATTTTAGATATTTTATTGCAAATAACTATTTTTTCCTTAAATCAGTACAAGAATAGACTCTGGAATAAATTCAGATCAGGGTCTCCCAGTGACTCGAGTGCAAAAACTGGTGTCGCAGGTCCATCACTGCAGACAGTAATGTATCCCTTGGAAAAAGCAGTTCCTTTGCAAAAAAATCCATCACTGCACAGTCCTTGCCTCTGTCAAGTCGCAAATGCCAAAAAAGAAAACAAAACAGTCCATCTCCTCCCCACACTCCGCCGTGCCCGTCCCGGGGCTCCTTGGCACGGTCCCACAGTCCCCGTGGCCAAGCACAGCTCCTCAGCATGGCTCTGGCGTGCTCCAGCCAGCATCCCGCCGGGCTGCCGGCACAGCACGGCCACTGCTCAACTCCTTCCCATGCCCACTGGTGTGGCCGGGCTGCTCCTTTCTCCTCTCCGGTTAAAAAGAAAAAATAAAATCGGTGGGTTTTTTGGTTTGTATTTTTTAACTGGCCATGTCTCCTCTCCTGCCTTTTCCTGCCATTTTATTTTTTTCTCCTCCTCCAGGTACAGAGCCAGGCATGGGCTGGACCAGCTCAGCGCTCCTGCAGACAGACATATGGCACCCACTGGTTCTTGTCACGGCTCTCAGCGCAGTAACTGGCCACCTCCGCCAACCCTTGGCTCTTCCAGGCATCTGTGTGTGGATTCTGGGGAGCAGAACCATGAGGTTAGTGCCACCATCGCCCCAACACAGGGCCCTGAGTCCCCCATCCCCCTCCCACCCCTGGCATGGTGCCCAACATGAATCAGGGGACTGCCGGTGTGTGGCCGTGCATCACAGTTGCACTCACCGTGACTAAGAGGCAGTGGAGGTCACGGGACTCAGCACCTGGCTCAGGCTCACCCAGGATGGTGGCCAGGCGCTGCATGCCTGAGACGCGTAGGATGTGGATGTCGTTGTCACAGCAGAAAGCCTGGATAAGGGTGAAGTGGATCTGCAGGGCGATGTCACCTTCGTCCTCCTCGTCGGTGGCCAACACACACAGCACCACGCTGTCAGGGTCCCTGTGGGTGCACATGGCATTGGGGGGGGATGGGAACCAGAGCACCTCTGCATGGCACAGCTCCCCACCCTGGCAGTGTCACCCTGCATCACTGGGGCCACCTCTCTGCATATAGGGAAGGGATGGGGAACAGAACCCCCTGCACTGGTGCTGCTCCAAGGAGCCCCCCCGCCCCAGACCCTTTGGAAAGGGCCAACCCTGTGCTAACCCCAATCCTAGATACATCCCCCCACTCCCCCATGCGAACTGTGCTGGTGCTGCCCGCCCGCCCCCCCCCAGACAGACACCCACCGCACCCTCTGTGCCAGCCGCGCATCCCCCAGACCCCCCCGGGACACTCACACGTTCATCAGCTTGGCAGACTCGTAGACCCCCACCGTGAGCCGGTCCTGCCGCTGCGCCGCCACCAGCACCCGCTCCACCGCCTCGCTCACCGCCTGCATTCTGCGGGAGGAGGACAAGGCAGCCGGTAAACAACGGCGGCGACAGCAACGACCCCCCCACAGCAAACTCTCCCTCCTCCAGCCCCGGGTCTACCGCACTTACTTGCTGCTATCGCAAGGCACCAGCTCCTCCAGGGTCATGGTGCAATTGTAATCCGGGGCGGATGCCCAGGGGCCGCGGGCTCCGCGGAGGGAAAGCAAACCCCAAGAACGATAATCCCGAGTAGCGGCGGTGCTGTCACGATGCTCCTCGCCCCTGAGCGCAGCTGCAGCGTGATGCGATCAGTTTCCGTCGCGCCCGGCGCCGCCTTTTTATAGCCTTCCGCGGAGGGGCGGGGCGTCGCCCGGCGGCCCCGCTTCGTCTATTGGCTGGCCCGGTACAAAGCGATGGGCAGGCGCCGCGGGGATTGGACGCCGCCGGCGGGTCCCACGTGGGGATGAGCCGGTGCGGCGGGGGCGCGCGCGGGGAAACCCCCGCCCAGAAACTGCCCCGCCCCGGGGCCGTGCGGGGACCGGGGGCAGCACGGAGGGGGGGGTGTCCTGGCACCGGGGGTATGTGTCCTGGCACCGCCTGGGGGGGGGGGGTGTCCCTGCACCTGGGAGGGGTCCTGGCACCGGGGGGGTCTGACCGTGTACCGAGGTCTGCACTGCACCGGGGGTCTGTCAGTGCACCGGGGGTCGGTCCGTGCACCGCGGTGGGGGTTTGTCCGCGCACCGTGGGTTCGGTGGGGGCAGCGGGGCTCTGCCCATTGGTCGGGGGCTGTACCGGGGGGGGGAGCTCGATCCGTGCGGCGGGACTTGTAACGGGGAGGTCGGTGCACTCAAAGCCGGGCAACGGGGACCCGGCGGGCCGGGGCCGGGCCGGGCTCCGGGGCTGAGCCGTGCGGCGGCTGCCACCTGCCGGGAATGCCCGGGCTCGCCCCGCGCCCTTGCACGCTCAGCGTGCTGCTCACACGCTCACACCGCCCACCCACGGTGATGCCGCCCCCCCACGCGTGTACACGCGGGCTTTGCACGTTGTGTCCCCCCTCGGTCGCCCCGTCTCGGTCCCCGTGTCCCGCTGCGTGTCCCTGGGGCCTTGGGGTGTGTGTGGGTGCCCACCCGCTGGGCCCGCCGTGCCTCAGTTTCCCCTTAAACTGTCCGTGTGTCCCGTGTCCCCGACGCCGCCATGTGCCCGCCGGGGCCGTGCCCTGCCCGCGGCGGGGCTGGCACCGTGTGCGTGTCCCCACATGTCCCCGTCCCCGCTGAGAACCCCCATATCCCCGCGCCGCCGAGCACCGCCGCAACTCGTTGCACCGCTGGCCGCGCTCCCCATCTCGCACACTGCCCCCTCAGCAGGGGGCGGAAGAGGCAGCGACGGCGCTCTGCCCGCCCGCTCTCTATCCCACCCGCACTGCCCTCTGGGAAGTGTAGTAGTGACAAATGACTACATTACCCAGAGGGCGCTGCGCGGGCGGCTGGGGGTGGGGCCGGGGGTTGCAGGCGGGGCGCGGGGCCACGTGCGGGGGGTGGTGCCGCCCGCACCGGCTCATGGCCGAGAGCGCCCCGGGGCCGTGGGTGGGCATCAGTTGGGGGAGCCGGCACCGAGCTGCAGCGGGGCTGGGGGGTCTGGGCGGTCTGGACTAGTGCGGCTCGGGGGGGGACCAGACCGGCGGTGGTAGGAGGTCTCTAAGCTCCGGTCCGGCCGGTGTCCAGGGTGGGAACGGGATGCCTCTACCGGTGCCTGTGCCCCTATCCCGCTCCGTGACGCCGCCTTTGCTGCCCGCAGGGTCCCGACCGCGCCGGCTCCGACGCGGGGCTCCCCGCTCCGGCGGGCGGCCCGTCCTGGGGGAAGGCGGCGATCCCAGGGGCGGCCCCGCTCCGCTCCCCCCTCACGTCCTTCCCCCAGGATGCTCCGGATGAGGGGTCGGACGGCGGCTCCGAGACCTCCACCTCGAGCGTAACCCCCAGCGAGGAGGAGGGAGGCCACCAGGTGAGCAAGCGGCGTCCCCGAGCCCCGTGGGATTTGGGGTCCACGCTGTCTCTCCGTGACACACCCCACCCCCGTGTCCTCGCAGTGGGAGGTGGGCGACGCCTGCATCACCGCCTGGGCGGGGGACGGGCTGCTGTACCCCGCCCGCCTGCGGGCGCTGGACCCCGCCACCGGCACCTGCCTGGTGGAGTTCGACGGCTACGGTAACACTGAAGAGCGGGTGCTGGCCGATCTCCTGCCCCCCGGACCTGGACCCTGGGGTGGGAGCAACACCCCAGGGGGCGAGGGTCCCCATGCAGAGTCCCACCAGCTGAGCACCCCCTCGTCGTGGGAGCTGCCCCCAGGTGTGAGGAGGAGGAAGGGCAAGCAGGGGTCCTGCTCCCCCTGGTCCCCTGAAGTAAGTACCTGCCACCCCCCTGGTGTTAGGGCACCCCATGCCCCCCCATCTCTCCCTGAGGGCCTGGGGGTGCTGTTGGCAGGTGATGCCCCCACTGTGGCCCTTGGCCCTACTGCACTCTTTGTGGGAAGAAGAGGAGGAGGAGGATGCCTTGACTGCGATGCTGATGGCCTGGTACATGAGCGGGTACCACACCGGCTTCTACATGGTACAGCAGGGTGCAAGGGGCAAATGGGATGGGTAGGGGAAAGAGAGCCCCCCTCCATGACTCCCCAATCCTCTCTGCCCCAGGGCCTCCAGGAAGGCCGGGTGGAGGCTGCCAAGCTCCCCCTGAGGCAGGGCCACACGTACAAGAAGCTCCTACACAGCTAGGAGGGCAGGTAGGTTTGGGGACACTCTGGTGCTGGGACCTTCCTCCTGTCCCCATGCTCCCTAGCAGGACCCTGCTCTTGCATCACCACCCTGCTGGGGGCGGGGCTCAGGGGTACCTGGGAGGGAACCCATAGGGATACTGCAGACCTGGGGGACCCCATGGAGATGCTGGGGGAGTTGATGTGGCTGTGGGGGACAGGGCTGGGCGGCTGGGATAACCATCATCCCTTCCCTGCTGCTCAACTGTGTCTACTTCCCTCTAGCTGGATCTGCCAGGCATTGCCGTGCTCCTGCCCTCCCCTCGCTTGCAGAGGGGGCAGCTCCCCCCCGGGGGGGTCCTGGTGTAAAAATATAGACGCTTAGCTATAAGAAAACTTATATTAACTAGAAAGCTGCTTAAGGCCTAGAACTGTTTTAAAGCCTATAATCGTGGGAAAGGGGTTTGTAATCAAGGTAACAGGTACTGAAGCTAACTGACCATGGCAACGTACAATGCTGCTACGTTCCTTGTACAGTCCCTACCCAACCAGACAATAGGCCCGGGAATATTAATCTTAGGAAGTAAGTTGTAATGGACAAGTGTATCCACAGCGAGGATACTGCGCATGCCTGCAAGAAGAGGGTCACCCAGCGAACACGGGTGCGAGATCACTGACGACCACCAGAGACCCCTGAGGGCCACCAACTCAAATCACTGAGCATGCGTGATGGGGAGGAGAATATGGAAATGGATTCCAAGAAATGATTATCGTAGGACTGCCTTTTCTCGGAAAAATAATGAATATGTATATTTTGATTCTATATAACCTGTATGTTGGTGATCACCTGGCATGCACGTTTGGGGGAGCTATTCCCCCCGTGCATCCAGCGCTGCAATAAAGCAAACCTAGGGTAACTCACGTCTGGTAGACTTTTTCTTTAACAGATGGCGACCCAGATGGGACCCTAGGATGCAAGAGGAAGAAGCACCAGTTAATTCTCTGGACAAACCCGTGACCAACGCTCGTTGCCGGCAAAATAGGTGAGTTCACCTAAGAGACTTGGCCACGGGTGTTTCCAGACGATACTGGGAGTACTCTTGTGTTTAAACTTGCTAAAAGATTTGGTAAGAGGAAAAGAAGTAAGAAATGGGACATACACCCAGCGTTGAAGGGGGGGGGGGGGGCGCCCCTTGCTGAGGTTTTGGAAAATTGGAATAAGGTTTACGGGGCACAGATTTTGCAAAAGACAAGACTGATTGTGTTGTGTCAGGAGGAATGGCCATTCCTAACTCGCACTCGAGGGGGAGGACCCATGGATATTTGGCCTCCCAAAGGAACTTTTAAGCCCCATAAGTTAAAGTTTTCAAGGACTATTTTAGAAGATACTGCAAGTCAAAATATTGATTATTGGTATATTTGGTATGATTGGTCTTGTCAAAGACGTAAGCCATCTAAACCACGGGTAAGCCCACTTCCCTCTGCCCGCTGAGGCCGAGGAAACTGACCTTCCCCAAGCAGGGATGTTTCCCGTGAAATTGGATTACATCCCAAATCCCAGAGCAGGACCAGGAGCTCCTCCTGAAGTTCCTGCAGTGACTGCTGTGATGCGCCACGAACCTTGGAAACAAGGTGATTTGATTATGTGGCAAAGCAAAAATGCCAAGATTAAGAGATGATGCAGAAAAATGTGCGCAAATGCTATCTGGAGTAGTCACTGATTATACACCTAATTGGCGTGACATGAAAACTTTGTTGCGAGAACTAGTCCAGATGGATGAGCGAGATAAAATTGTTCAAAAGGACCGAGAAATTGCTCAGAGGGGTCAAGGATTAAATCCCTGGCCCACTGAGGACCCTAATTGGACTTTAGCCACAACCGATGGAACGCAAGCTTATCGGGCAGCCATCGGACAATTATTGGAGGCCATACGGCAATGTGGCGAAAGCGTTACAAATTGGACAAAGGTCCTTGAATGCAGACAAAAACCTGATGAACACCCCAGCGCTTATTGGCTCAGATTGAAAACTACCTTGTTGAAATACGGGGGAATGACTAGAGAAAATTTTCAAGAACCATTGGCTAGTAGTGTATTTGTGGAGCAGTCTTCTCCTGATATAAATAAGTATTTTAAAAAGCACATGCCTGGGTGGCAAGGGGAAACTAAGATACTGAGTATTGCTGCATTTGTTTTTGATGGTAGAGATGAAGCAAAACAAAAGAGAGCGAGAACGAGAGAAATAAACAGGAAAGAAAACGAGCGCGACAGGAAAAAGAGAGAGAAATTAGTTTGTTGGCTGCAGCAATTACACAGAATTATCAATCAAGAGGAAGGGGCAGAGGAATTTCAAGGGGAACGCCAAGAGGAAGGGGATGTGGGGGAAGGGCTCCCTTTCTTTCTTCTCTTCACCAATCTAATCCTAATCGTTTAGAGTGTTTTTATTGTGGGAATATAGGCCATATCCAGCGAGAGTGCCCACTCCGCCCAGTAAGTGCTGGACGAGGCTCAAATCCACCATAGCCACCGCGCCCTCACTCACAATAGAAAATTAATGAGCTGAATTCCATGCTTACCGAAGGACTGCGAAAATGTCGAATGAAGGAGTGAAGGTAAATGAGTATGGACAAATTACTGCGAAGGTAAACGGACTTTTTGTTGAATTTTTAGTAGACACAGGAGCAACTTTGTCCCTTTTGAATTATGTACTCCCACAAACATTGATTTCTAAAGAGAAGGTACTTATAAGAGGGGTTGTCGGACAAGAAATAAAATATATTTCAACCCCACTTCCAATTATCATTGCAGAGAAAATGGTATGGGGAAGATTTGTGATAGCTCCAAATTCACCTGTGTCTTTGCTAGGACGTGATCTTTTGCAGGAATTTGGTACTGAAATACTCC